>NW_027101705.1:0-42381 GCF_035609145.1 Eleutherodactylus coqui
TTTATTCAGCTCCTCAACACGAGCTCCGGAGCAGAAATCCAGGTCAGTTAGCGGTCGTGCAGGAGACGCCATCAGTCACGTGACCATCAACCTTCAGAGAAGGGCAGATGTGAAAAACAGCGCCATCCTCTGCAGAGCATAACTGCGGCGTTGCTGTTACCGTTGGGGAGGTGACGTTTTGCGCTCCATTCACCCTTTCCATCGCACGGCTCTATTTCAATAGCTGAAAACAGTTTTCAGGCGAACCGCAAATGGAGCCGTCAGTTTTAGCCTGGGAAATCCCAGCCAATGGTGTGACCCGCGATCTCAGGAGGACAGACCCTGTTCCTGCAGGCTCAGGCAAGCTGAATGCCACAGTGCCCCCCTCCAGTTATGTGCGCATTGGATGTATGGGGGGCCACCAATCATTCCCCATACACTTGGGTGGATCTGACACGAACATGACACCTTTCTATGGACGAGTACGAAGAACCTGGGATTAGTTTAACTGTTGACCCAGACCTCACAGTCTACTCCACCTGCACACCCCCTGAACGCCAGCCCCCAGAGCTCGCAGTCTACTCCACCTGCACACCCGCTGAACGCCAGCCCCCAGAGCTCGCAGTCTACTCCACCTGCACACCCGCTGAACGCCAGCCCCCAGAGCTCGCAGTCTACTCCACCTGCACACCCCCTGAACACCAGACCTCACCGTCTACTCCACCTCACAACCTACTCCACCTGCACAGCCCTTCCACGCTACACCCCAGACCTCACCCTCACAGCCTACTCCACCTGCACACCCCCTCCACACCAGAGCTCACAGTCTACTCCACCTGCACACCCCCTCCATACCAGCCCCCAGAGCTCACAGTCTACTCCACCTGCACACCCCCTGAACACCAGCCCCCAGAGCTCACAGTCTACTCCACCTGCACACCCCCTGAACACCAGCCCCCAGAGCTCACAGTCTACTCCACCTGCACACCCCAGCCCCCAAAGCTCACAGTCTACTCCACCTGCACACCCCAGCCCCCAGAGCTTGCAGTCTACTCCACCTGCACAGCCCCCAGACCTCAGTCAGTCTACTCCACCTGCAGCAGCCCTTCCATACCATCCCCCCAAACCTCGCAGTCTACACCAACTGCGCACCCCCTCCACGCTCCCCCCCAGCCATCACAGCCAACTCCACCTTCGCACCCCCGCCACACCAGACCTCACAGTCTACTCCACCTGCACAGCCCGCAGACCTCGCAGTCTACACCAACTGCACACCCCCTCCATGCTACACCCCAGCCCTTACAGCCTACTCCACCTGCACAGCCCCTCCACGCCAGACCTCACAGTCTACTCCACCTGCACAGCCCCTTCCACGCTATCCCCCAGACCTCGCAGTCTACTCCACCTGCACAGCCCCCAGACCTCGCAGTCAGTCTACTCCACCTGCACGCCAGCCCCCAGACCTCGCAGTCTACTCCCCCTGCGCGCCCCCCCTGCACGCCCCCCCTCGAAACCCACCCCCAGACCACAGTGTACTCCCCCTCCACGCCCGCCGCCAGACCTCACAGTCTACTCCCCCTGCACGCCCGCCCACAGACCTCAGTCTACTCCGCCTGCACGCCACGCCCGCCCCCAAACCTCACAGTCTACTCCCCCTGCACGCCCCCCCTCCATGCCCGCCCCCAGACTTCAGTCTACTCCCCCTCCACGCCCGCCCCCAGACCTCACAGTCTACTCTCCCTGCACGCCCACCCCCAGACCTCACAGTTTACTCCCCCTGCACGCCCCCCCTCCACGCCCGCCGCCAGACCTCACAGTCTACTCCCGCTGCACGCCCCCCCTCCACGCCCGCCGCCAGACCTCACAGTCTACTCCCCCTGCACGCCCCCCTCCACGCCCGCCCCCAGACCTCACAGTCTACTCGCCCTGCACGCCCGCCTCCACGCCCGCCCCCAGACCTCACAGTCTACTCCCCCTGCACGCCCGCCTCCACGCCAGCCCCCAAACTTCACAGTCTACTCTCGCTGCACGCCCCCCTCCACACCCGCCCCCAGACCTCACAGTCTACTCCCCCTGCACGCCCCCCCTCCACGCCCGCCCCCAGACCTCACAGTCTACTCCCCCTGCACGCCCCCCTCCACGCCCGCCCCCAGACCTCACAATCTACTCCCCCTGCACGCCCCCCCTCCAGGCCCACCCCAGACCTCACAGTCTACTCCCCCTGCATGCCCCCCCTCCACGCCAGCCCCAGACCTCACAGTCTACTCCCCCTGCACGCCCCCCCTCAAGGCCCACCCCCAGACCTCACAGTCTACTCCCCCTGCACGCCCCCCCTCCAGGCCCGCCCCCAGACCTCACAGTCTACTCCCCCTGCACGCCCCCTCCACACCCGCCCCCAGACCTCACAGTCTACTCCCCCTGCACGCCCCCCCTCCAGGCCCGCCCCAGACCTCAGTCTACTCCCCCTGCACGCCCCCCTCAAGGCCCGCCCCCAGACCTCACAGTCTACTCCCCCTGCACGCCCCCCCTCCAGGCCCGCCCCCAGACCTCACAGTCTACTCCCCCTGCATGCCCCCACTCCACGCCCGCCCCCAGACCTCACAGTCTATTCCCCCTGCACGCCCCCCCCTCCACGCCCGCCCCCAGACCTCATAGTCTACTCCCCCTGCACGCCACCCCTCCACGCCCACCCCCAGACCTCGCAGTCTACTCCACCTGCACGCCAGCCCCCAGACCTCGCAGTAAACTCCACCTGCGCACCCCCCTCCACGCCAGCCCCCAGACCTCGCAGTCTACTCCACCTGCGCGCCCCCTCCACGCCAGCCCCCAGACCTCGCAGTCTACTCCATCTGCGCGCCCCAATCCACGCGAGCCCCCAGACCTCGCAGTCTACTCCCCCTGCGCGCCCCCCCCCTCCACGCCCGCCCCCTGCACGCCCCCCCTCGAAACCCACCCCCAGACCACAGTCTACTCCCCCTCCACGCCCGCCGCCAGACCTCAGTGTACCCCGCCTGCACGCCACGCCCGCCCCCAAACCTCACAGTCTACTCCCCCTGCACGCCCCCCCTCCACGCCCACCCCCAGACCTCACAGTCTACTTCCCTGCACGCCCCCCCTCCACGCCCGCCCCCAGACCTCAGTCTACTCCCCCTGCACGCCCGCCCCCAGACCTCACAGTCTACTCCCCCTGCACGCCCGCCCCCAGACCTCAGTCTACTCCCCCTGCACGCCCGCCCCCAGACCTCACAGTCTACTCCCCCTGCACGCCCGCCCCCAGACCTCACAGTCTACTCCCCCTGCACGCCCGCCCCCAGACCACACAGTCTACTTTCCCTGCACGCCCCCCCTCCACGCCCGCCCCCAGACCTCACAGTCTACTCCCCCTGCACGCCCCCCCTCCACGCCCGCCCCCGGACCTCACAGTCTACTCCCCCTGCACGCCCCCCCTCCACGCCCGCCCCCAGACCTCACAGTCTACTCCCCCTGCACGCCCCCCCCTCCGCACCCGCCCCCAGACCTCAGTCTACTCCCCCTGCACGCCCCTCTCCACGCCCGCCCCCAGACCTCAGTCTACTCCCCCTGCACGCCCCCCTCCACGCCCGCCTTCAGACCTCACAGTCTACTCCCCCTGCACGCCCCCCCTCCAGGCCCGCCCCCAGACCTCACAGTCTACTCCCCCTGCACACCCCCCCTCCACGCCTGCCCCCAGACCTCACAGTCTACTCCACCTGCACGCCCCCCCTCCACGCCAGCCTCCAGACCTCACAGTCTACTCCTCCTGCACGCCCCCCTCCACGCCCACCCCCACACCTCACAGTCTACTCCCCCTGCACGGCCCCCCTCCACGCCCGCCCCCAGACTTCAAAGTCTACTTCCCCTGCACGCCACCCTCCACGCCCGCCCCCAGACCTCACAGTCTACTCCCCCTGCACGCCCGCCTCCACGCCAGCCCCCAAACTTCACAGTCTACTCCCCCTGCACGCCCGCCTCCACGCCAGCCCCCAAACTTCACAGTCTACTCCCACTGCACGCCCCCCTCCACACCCGCCCCCAGACCTCACAGTCTACTCCCCCTGCACGCCCCCCCCTCCATGCCCGCCCCCAGAACTCACAGTCTACTCCCCCTGCACTCCCCCCCTCCACGCCCGCCCCCAGACCTCACAGTCTACTCCCCCTGCACGCCCGCCCCCAGACCTCACAGTCTACTCCCCCTGCACGCCCCCCCTCCACGCCCACCCCCAGACCTCACAGTCTACTCCCCCTGCACGCCCCCCTCCACGCCCACCCCCAGACCTCACAGTCTACCCGCCCTGCATGCCCCCCCCCCTCCACGCCCACCCCCAGACCTCAGTCTACTCCCCCTGCACGCCTCCCCTCCATGCCAGCCCCCAGACGTCACAGTCTACTTCCCCTACACGCCCCCCTCCTTGCCCGCCCCCAGACCTCACAGTCAACTCCCCCTGCACGCCAGCCCCCAGACCTCAGTCTACTAGTCCTGCACGCCCCCCCTCCACGTCCGCCCCCAGACCTCACAGTCTACTCCCCCTGCACGCCCCCCCTCCACGGCCTCCCCCAGACCTCACAGTCTACTCCCCCTACACGCCGCCCCTCCACGCCCGCCCCCAGACCTCACAGTCTACTCCCCCTGCACGCCGCCCCTCCACGCCCGCCCCCAGACCTCACAGTCTACTCCCCCTGCACGCCCCCCCTCCACGCCCACCCCCAGACCTCAGTCTACTCCACCTGCACGCCCCCCCTCCACGCCAGCCCCCAGACCTCACAGTCTACTCCACCTGCACGCCCCCCCCCTCCACGCCCACCCCCAGACCACTTCACCTGCACGCCCCCCCTCCACGCCCACCCCCAGACCTCAGTCTACTCCCCCTGCACGCCCCCCCCTCCACGCCCGCCCCCATACCTCAAAGTCTACTCCACCTGCACGCCCTCCCTCCACGCCCGCCCCCAGACCTCACAGTCTACTCCACCTGCACGCCCCCCCTCCACGCCAGCCCCCAAATCTCGCAGTCTACTCCTCCTGCATACCCCCTCCACGCCAGCCCCCAAATCTCGCAGTCTACTCCTTCTGCATACCCCCTCCACGCCAGCCCCCAAATCTCGCAGTCTACTCCTTCTGCATACCCCCTCCACGCCAGCCCCCAGACCTCACAGTCTACTCCGCCTGCACGCCCCCCTCCACGCCAGCCCCCATACCTCACAGTCTACTGCGCCTGCACGCCCACCTTCACGCCAGCCCCCAGACCTCACAGTCTACTCCGCCTGCACGCCCCCCCTCCACGCCAGCCCCCAGACCTCACAGTCCAATCCACCTGCATACCCCCCTCCACACCAGCCCCCAAATCTCGCAGTCTACTCCACCTGCACGCCCCCCCTCCACGCCAGCCCCCAGACCTCACAGTCTACTCCACCTGCACGCCCCCCCTCCACGCCAGCCCCCAGACCTCACAGTCTACTCCACCTGCACGCCCCCCCTCCACGCCAGCCCCCAGACCTCACAGTCTACTCCACCTGCACGCCCCCCCTCCACGCCAGCCCCCAGACCTCACAGTCTACTCCACCTGCACGCCCCCCCTCCACGCCAGCCCCCAGACCTCACAGTCTACTCCACCTGCACGCCCCCCCTCCACGCCAGCTCCCAGACCTCACAGTCTACTCCACCTGCACGCCCCCCCCTCCACGCCAGCCCCCAGACCTCACAGTCTACTCCACCTGCACGCCCCCCCTCCACGCCAGCCCCCAGACCTCACAGTCTACTCCACCTGCACGCCCCCCCTCCACGCCAGCCCCCAGACCTCAGTCTACTCCACCTGCACGCCCCCCCTCCACGCCAGCCCCCAGACCTCACAGTCTACTCCACCTGCACGCCCCCCCTCCACGCCAGCCCCCAGACCTCACAGTCCACTCCACCTGCATACCCCCCTCCACGCCAGCCCCCAAATCTCGCAGTCTACTCCTCCTGCATACCCCCTCCACGCCAGCCCCCAAATCTCGCAGTCTACTCCTCCTGCATACCCCCTCCACGCCAGCCCCCAGACCTCACAGTCTACTGCGCCTGCACGCCCACCTTCACGCCAGCCCCCAGACCTCACAGTCTACTCCGCCTGCACGCCCCCCCTCCACGCCAGCCCCCAGACCTCACAGTCCAATCCACCTGCATACCCCCCTCCACACCAGCCCCCAAATCTCGCAGTCTACTCCACCTGCGCACCCCCTCCACACCAGCCCCAGACCTCGGTCTACTCCAGCTGCGCACCCTTTCCACGCCAGACCCCAAACCTCGCAGTCTACTCCACCTGCGCACCACCTCCATGCCAGCCTCCAGAGCTTGCAGTCTACTCCACCTGCACACCCCCTACACACCAACCGCCAGACCTCACAATCTACTCCACCTGCACACCAGCCCCCAGACCTCGCAGTCTACTCCACCTGCTAACCCCCCCTCTTACCTGTCTACAGTCAAACCCTGGCTCTCACATATCACTGTAATCACTTCCTATGTATAACTGCCACCCCGCCCTCTCGCCTCACCTGTGCACACCTGAGTGACTCAGCTCCACCTCCTGTGTGGAGAGCTGCAGATTATCTCTCCTTCCTGCCTACCCATAAATACATTATATAATGAAGGGCTGCTTCCCCCCAAGACAGAGCCCCCACCCAACAGCCAGCACTAGGCAAGGTAGATAGGTGGCTCCAATGCCCAACCGAGAAGCGCATGTAACTGCAGCTCTGGATGTGACAGGAGTATGAGCCACAGTACGGCAGCTCTGGATGTGTTTGGTGTAAAGGAATAAGACATGATCTGCGAGGGGGGGTGATTGTAAGCTCTTGGGGGTCGATACAGCATAATATATAGGTGGAGGAGGATTTATTTAGCCAGAGTCTTCCTTGTGTTGCTGCAGTCAGGTGGGCAAATAAGGACTCTGGACCCAGCAGAGAAGGTGGGATGCAAAATGATACATTGTAGCGACAGTATGAAATATTGTATGGACGGAGGGCGGTGGCAGGAACAGATACTGTCACTTTGCGAACACCGAGCGCACCTTCGGCCTTGGTTTTCCTGAATACAACTGATGTACGTGTGCAGCTCGCCTGAATAATACTTGTATCAACAGAAATGGAGCCCCCTACATCTCATCACCATATATACCCGCCGCCCCCTGCATCTCATCACCATATATACCCGCCGCCCCCTACATCTCATCACCATATATACCCGCCGCCCCCTACATCTCATCACCATATATACCCGCCGCCCCCTACATCTCATCATCATATATACCCGCCGCACCCTACATCTAATCACCATATATACCCGCCGCCCCCTACATCTAATCACCATATATACCCGCCGCCCCCTACATCTAATCACCATATATACCCGCCGCCCCCTACATCTAATCACCATATATACCCGCCGCCCCCTACATCTAATCACCATATATACCCGCCGCCCCCTGCATCTCATCACCATATAAACCCGCCGCCCCCTACATCTCATCATCATATATACCCGCCGCACCCTACATCTAATCACCATATATACCCGCAGCCCCCTACATCTCATCACCATATATACCCGCCGCCCCCTACATCTCAGCACTATATATACCCGCAGCCCCCTACATCTCATCACCATATATACCCGCCGCCCCCTACATCTCAGCACTATATATACCCGCCGCCCCCTACATCTAATCACCATATATACCCGCCGTCCACTACATCTAATCACCATATATACCCGCAGCCCCCTACATCTCATCACCATATATACCCGCCGCCCCCTACATCTCAGCACTATATATACCCGCCACCCCTACATCTCATCACCATATATACCCGCCGCCCCCTACATCTAATCACCATATATACCCGCCACCTCCAACATCTCATCATCATATATACCCGCCATCTCCAACATCTCATCATCATATATACCCGCCGCACCCTACATCTAATCACCATATATACCCGCCGCCCCCTACATCTAATCACCATATATACCCGCCATCTCCAACATCTCATCATCATATATACCCGCCGCACCCTACATCTAATCACCATATATACCCGCCGCCCCCTACATCTCATCATCATATATACCCGCCGCACCCTACATCTAATCACCATATATACCCGCCACCTCCAACATCTCATCATCATATATACCTGCCGCCCACTACATCTCATCACCATATATACCCGCAGCCCCCTACATCTCATCACCATATATACCCGCAGCCCCCTACATCTCATCACCATATATACCCGCCGCCCCCTACATCTAATCACCATATATACCCGCCACCTCCAACATCTCATCATCATATATACCCGCCATCTCCAACATCTCATCATATATACCCGCCGCACCCTACATCTAATCACCATATATACCCGCCGCCCCCTACATCTAATCACCATATATACCCGCCGCCCCCTACATCTCATCACCATATATACCCGCCGCCCCCCACATCTCATCACCATATACACCCGCCGCCTCTAGATCTCATCACCATATATACCCGCCTCCGCCTACATCCCATCACCATATATACCTGCAGCCCCCTACATCTCATCACCATATATACCCACCGCCCCCTACATCTAATCACCATATATACCCGCCGCCACCTCCAACATCTCATCATCATATATACCTGCCGCCCCCTACATCTAATCACCATATATACCCGCCGCCACCAACATCTCATCACCATATATTCCCGCCGCCCCCTACATCTAATCACCATATATACCCGCCGCCCCCTACATCTAATCACCATATATACCCGTCGCCCCAACATCTAATCACCATATATCACCGCCACCGCCTACATCTCATCACCATATATACCCACCGCCCCCTACATCTCATCACCATATATACCCGCCGCCTCTAGATCTCATCACCATATATACCCGCAGACGCCTACATCCCATCACCATATATACCCGCCGCCACCTACATCTCATCACCATATATACCCGCCGCCACTAGATCTCATCACCATATATACCCGCCGCCGCCTACATCCCATCACCATATATACCCGCCACCCCCTACATCTCATCACCATATATACCCGCCGCCTCCTACATCTCATCACCATATACACCCGCCGCCTCTAGATCTCATCACCATATATACCCGCCGCCTCCTACATCTCATCATCATATATACCCGCCGCCCCCTACATCTAATCACCAAATATACCCGCCGCCCCCTACATCTAATCACCATATATACCCGCCGCCCCCTACATCTCATCACCATATACACCCGCCGCCTCTAGATCTCATCACCATATATACCCGCCGCCCCCTACATCTCATCATCATATATACCCGCCGCCCCCTACATCTAATCACCAAATATACCCGCCGCCCCCTACATCTGATCACCATATATACCCGAAGCCCACTACATCTAATCACCATATATACCCGCCGCCCCCTACATCTAATCACCATATATACCCGCCGCCCCCTACATCTCATCACCATATATACCCGCCGCCCCCTACATCTAATCACCATATATCACCGCTACCCCCTACATCTCATCACCATATATACTCAACACCTCCTACATCTCATCACCATAAATCACCGCCGCCACCCAGATCTCATTACAATATATACCCACCGCCTCTGACATCTCATCATCATATATACCCGCCGCCCCCTACATCTCATCACCATATATAACCGCTGCCTCCTACATCTCATCACCATATCTACCCGCCGCCCCTACATCTCATCACCATAAATAACCGCCGCCCCCTACATCTCATCACCATAAATACCCGCCGCCCCCTACATCTCATCACCATATGTACCTGCCGCCCCCTACATCTCATCACCATATATCACCGCTACCCCCTACATCTCATCACCATATATACTCAACACCTCCTACATCTCATCACCATATATACCCGCCGCCTCTAGATCTCATCACCATATATACCCGCCGCCGCCTACATCTATCACCATATATACCCGCCGCCACCTACATCTCATCACCATAAATACCCGCAGCCTCTAGATCTCATCACCATATATACCCGCCGCCTCCTACATCTCATCATCATATACATCCGCCGCCTTTAGATCTCATCACCATATATACCTGCCGCCCCCTACATCTCATCACCATATACACCCGCCGCCTCTAGATCTCATCACCATATATACCCGCCGCCCCCTACATCTCATCACCATATATACCCGCCACCCCCTACATCTCATCACCATAAATACCCGCCGCCTCCTACATCTCATCACCATATATACCTGCCACCCCCTACATCTCATCACCATAAATACCCGCCGCCTCCTACATCTCATCACCATATATACCTGCCACCCCCTATATCTCATCAACATATATACCCGCCGCCCCCTACATCTCGTCACCATATATACCCGCCGCCTCCTACATCTCGTCACCATATATACCCGCCTCCTCCTACATCTCATCACCATATATACCTGACGCCCCCTACATCTCATCATCATATATAACCACCGCCCCCTACATCTTATCACCATATATACCCGCCGCCCCCAACATCTCATCACTACATATACCTGCCACCCCCTACATCTCATCACCATATATACCTGCCGCCCCCTACATCGCATTACCATATATACCCGCCGCCCCCTACATCTCATCACCATATATACCCGCAGCCCCCTACATCTCATCACCATAAATAACAGCCGCCCCCCTACATCTAATCACCATAAATAACCGCCGCCCCCTACATCTCATCACCATATATAACCGCTGCCTCCTACATATCATCACCATATTTACCTGCCGCCCCCTACATCTCATTACCATATATACCTGCCGCCCCCTACATCTCATCACCATAAATAACCGCCGCCCCCGTACATCTCATCACCATAAATAACCGCCGCCCCCTACATCTCATCACCATAAATAACCGCCGCCCCCTACATCTCATCACCATAAATAACCACCGCCCCCTACCTCTCATCACCATAAATAACCGCCGCCCCCTACATCTCATCACCATAAATAACCGCCGCCCACCTACATCTCATCACCATAAATAACCGCCGCCCCCGACCTCTCATCACCATATATACCCGCCGCCCCCTACATCTCATCACCATATATACCCGCCACCCCCCTACATCTCATCACCATATATACCCGCCGCCCCCTACATCTCATCACCATATATGCCCGCCGCCTCCTGCATCTCATCACCATATATACCTACCACCCCCTACATCTCATCACCAAAAATAACCGCCGCCCCCTACATCTAATCACCATAAATAACCGCCGCCCCTACCTCTCATCACCATAAATAACCGCCGTCCCCCACATATCATCACCATATATACCTGTCGCCCCCTACATCTCATAACAATATATACCCACCGCCTCCAACATCTCATCACAATATATACCCGCCGTCCCCTACATCTCATCACCATATATACCCGCCGCCCCCTACATCTCATCACCATATATACCCGGCGCCCACTATATCTCATCACCATATATACCCGCCGCCCCCCACACATCTCATCATCATATATACCCGCCGCCCCCTACATCTCATCACCATAAATAACCACCTACATCTCATCACCATAAATAACCGCCGCCCCCTACATCTCATCACCAAATATACCCACCACCCCCTACATCTCATCACCATATATACCCGCTGCCCCTACATCTCATCACCATATATACCCGCCGCCTCTTATATCTCATCACCATATATACCCGCCGCCCCCTACATCTCGTCACCATATATACCCGCCGCCTACTACATCTCGTCACCATATATACCCGCCTCCACCTACATTTTGATCACCATATATACCTGACGCCCCCTACATCTCATCATCATATATACCCGCCGCCCCCTACATCTCATCACCATATATACCTGCCGCCCCCTACATCTCATCACCATATATACCCGCCGCCCCCTACATCTCATCACCATATATACCCGCCGCCTCCTACATCTCATCACCATATAGACCCGCCACCCCCTACATCTAATCACCATATATACCCGCCGCCCCCTACATCTCATCACCATATATACCCGCCGCCCCCAACATCTCATCACTACATATACCTGCCACCCCCTACATCTCATCACCATATATACCTGCCGCCCCCTACATCGCATTACCATATATACCCGCCGCCCCCTACATCTCATCACCATAAATAACCGCTGCCTCCTACATATCATCACCATATATACCTGTCGCCCCCTACATCTCATCACCATAAATACCCGCCGCCCCCTACATCTCATCACCATATATACCCGCCGCCTCCTGCATCTCATCACCATATATACCTGCCACCCCCTACATCTCATCACCATATATACCCGCCGCCTCTAGATCTCATCACCATATATACCCGCCGCCCCCTACATCTCATCACAATATATACCCACCGCCTCCAACATCTCATCACCATATATACCCGCCGTCCCCTACATCTCATCACCATATATACCCGGCGCCCACTATATCTCATCACCATATATACCCGCCACCCCCTACATCTCATCATCATATATACCCGCCGCCCCCTACATCTCATCACCATAAATAACCACCGCCTACCTACATCTCATCACCATAAATAACCGCCGCCCCCCACATCTAATCCCCATAAATAACCACCCCCCCTACCTCTCATCACCATAAATAACCACCGCCCCCTACATCTCATCACCATAAATAACCGCCGCCCCCCACATCTAATCACCATATCTACCTGACGCCCTCTACATCTAATCACCATATATCACCGACACCCCCTACATCTCATCACCATATATACACACCGACCACTACATCTCATCACCATATACACCCGCCGCCTCTAGATCTCATCACCATATAAACCCGCCGCCTCCTGCATCTCATCATCATATATACCCGCCGCCCCCTACATCTCATCACCATATACACCCGCCGCCTCTAGATCTCATCACCATATATACCCGCCGCCCCCTACATCTCATCACCATATATACCCGCCGCCCCCTACATCTCATCACCATATACACCCGCCGCCTCTAGATCTCATCACCATATAAACCCGCCGCCTCCTGCATCTCATCACCATATATACCCGCCGCCCCCTACATCTCATCACCATATACACCCGCCGCCTCTAGATCTCATCACCATATATACCCGCCGCCCCCTACATCTCATCACCATATATACCCGCCACCCCCTACATCTCATCACCATATATACCCGCCGCCCCCTATATCTTATCACCATATATACCCACCGCCCCCCTACATCTCATCACTACATATACCTGCCACCCACTACATTCATCACCATATATACCTGTCGCCCCCTACATCGCATCACCATATATACCCGCCGCCCCCTACATCTCATCACCATATATACCCGCCGCCCGCTATATCTCATCACCATAAATAACAGCCGCCCCCTACATCTCATCACCATAAATAACCGCCGCCCCCTACATATCATCACCATATATACCTGCCGCCCCCTACATCTCATCACCATATATAACCGCCGCCCCTACATCTCATCACCATAAATACCCGCCGCCCCCTACATATCATCACCATAAATAACCGCTGCCTCCTACATCTCATCAACATATATACCCGCCGCCCCCTACATCTCATCACCATAAATAACCGCCGCCCACCTTCATCTCATCACCATAAATAACCGCCGCCCCCTACCTCTCATCACCATAAATAACCGCCGCCCCCTACATCTCATCACAATATATACCCGCCGCCTCTGACATCTCATCACCATATATACCCGCCGCCCCCTACATCTCATCACCATATATACCCGCCGCCCCCTACATCTAATCACCATATATACCCGCCGCCCCCTACATCTCATCACCATATATACCTGCCGCCCCCTACATCGCATCACCATATATACCCGCCGCCTCCTGCATCTCATCACCATATATACCCGCCGCCTCCTACATCTCATCACCATATAGACCCGCCACCCCCTACATCTCATCACCATATACACCCGCCACCTCTAGATCTCATCACCATATATACCCGCCGCCCCCTACATCTCATCACCATAAATAACCGCCGCCCCCTACATCTCATCACCATAAATAACCGCCGCCCACCTACATCTCATCACCATAAATAACTACCACCCCCTACATCTCATCACCATATACACCCGCCGCCTCTAGATCTCATCACCATATATACCCGCCGCCCCCTACATCTCATCACCATAAATAACCGCCGCCCCCTACATCTCATCACCATAAATAACCGCCGCCCACCTACATCTCATCACCATAAATAACCACCGCCCACCTACATCTCATCACCATAAATAACCGCTGCCCCCTACATCTTATCACCATATATACCCGCCGCCTCTGACATCTCATCACCATATATACCCGCCGCCCCCTACATCTCATCACCATATATACCCGCCGCCCCCTACATCTAATCACCATATATACCTGCCGCCCCCTAAATCTCATCACCATAAATAACCACCGCCCCCCACATCTCATCACAATATATACCCGCCGCCTCCTGCATCTCATCACCATATATACCTGCCGCCGCCTACATCTCATCACCATATATACCTGCCGCCCCCTACATCTCATCACCATATATACCCGCCGCCTCCTGCATCTCATCACCATATATACCCGCCGCCCCCTACATCTCATCAACATATCTACCCGCCGACCCCTACATCTCATCACCATATATACCTGCCGTCCCCTACATCTCATCACCATATATACCCGCCGCCCCCTACATCTCATCACCATATATACCCGCTGCCCCCTACATCTCATCACCATATATACCCGCCGCCCCCTACATCTCATCACTATATATAACCGCCGCCCCCTGCATCTCATCACCATAAATAACCGCCGCCCCCCACATCTCATCACCATATATACCTGCCGCCGCCTACATCTCATCATCATATATACCCGCCACCCCCTACATCTCATCACCATATATACCCGCCGCCTCCTACATCTCATCACAATATATACCCGCCGCCCCTATATCTAATCACCATATATACCCGCTGCTTCCTACATCTCATCACCATATATACCCGCCGCCCCCTACATCTTATCACCATATATACCCGCCGCCCCCTACATCTCATCACCATACATACCCGCCGCCCCAACATCTCATCACTATATATACCTGCCACCCCCTACATCTCATCACCATATATACCTGCCGCCCCCTACATCTCATCGCCGTATATACCCGCCGCCCCCAACATCTCATAACCATATATACCCGCCGCCCCCTACATCTCATCACCATATATACCCGCCACCCCTACATCTCATCACCATATATACCCGCCGCCCCCTACATCTCATCACCATATCTACCAGCCGCCCCCCTACATCTCATCACCATATATACCCGCCGCCCCCTGCATCTCATCATCATATATAACCGCCGCCCCAAACATATCAGTATATATACCTGCCACCCCCTACATCTCATCACCATATATACCTGCCTCCCCCTACATCTCATCACCATATATACCCGCCGCCCCCTACATCTCATCACCACAAATAACCACCGCCCCCTACATCTCATCACCATAAATAACCGCCGCCCCCTACATCTCATCACCATAAATAACTGCCGCCCACCTACATCTCATCATAATAAAAAACCACCCCCCACCTCTCATCACCATAAATAACCGCCACCCCCCACATCTCATCACCATAAATAACCGCCGCCCCCTACATCTCATCACCATAAATAACCGCCGCCCCCCTACATCTCATCACCATAAATAACCGCCGCCCCCTACATCTCATCACCATAAATAACTGCCGCCCACCTACATCTCATCATAATAAAAAACCACCCCCCACCTCTCATCACCATAAATAACCGCCACCCCCTACATGTCATCACCATAAATAACCGCCGCCCCCCTACATCTCATCACCATAAATAACCACCGCTCCCCTACATCTCTTCACCATAAATAACCGCCGCCCCCCTACATCTCATCACCATATATACCCGCAACCCCCACATCTATTCACCATATAAGCGCTGCCCCCTACATCTCATCACCATATATTACCGCCGCCCCCTACATGTCATCACTATAAATACCAGCTTCCCCCTACATCTCATCACTATATATGACCGTCGCCCCCTACATCTCATCACTATAAATACCAGCTGCCCCTTAAATCTCATCTATATATATAAAGCTGAAAGCCCTCACTGACTGGCAGGAGCATTGATTATGTCAGAAATAGGAAAAGCTAATGGGTCCCAACTCGATTATTCAATTCTAAGCGCAAAAGAATTAGCGTCCAAATTTTACGTGCGGAATGTAATTTTCTCACTTTCCGGTGTCCTAGAAACGGGAAATTTGGCACGAGCATTGATTATGTCAGAAATAGGAAAAGCTAATGGGTCCCAACTCGATTATTCAATTCTAAGCGCAAAAGAATTAGCGTCCAAATTTTACGTGCGGAATGTAATTTTCTCACTTTCCGGTGTCCTAGAAACGGGAAATTTGGCACGAGCATTGATTATGTCATAAATAGGAAAAGCTAATGGGTCCCAACTCGATTATTCAATTCTATGCGCAAAAGAATTAGCGTCCAAATTTTACGTAGATAATCCAAATCTCTCACTTCCCGATGTCATAGAAACATGAAATTTGGCACAAGCATTCATTGTGTGATAAATATGAAAAGTTAATGGGTCCCAACTCGATTATTCAATTCTATGCGCAAAAGAATTAGTGTCCAAATTTTATGTACGTAATCTAATTCTCTCACTTCCTGATGTCATTTTATATGAAGGAAACGTCGCTTGGTTGCCTCCACGTGGTGTTTCCTGGGTAACGCAAAGAACTATGCAAAATGGTGAACATATGTTTTTCCGGTATCTCTAAAGTAACCACGACTTCATAAGATTTTCCGTGTGAACACCAGATAAACACCAGTACCAAATTAACTCGGGCGAAGCCGGGTATATCAGCTAGACACTATATATAACCGACGCCCCTTACATCTCATCACCATATATACCCACCGTCCCCTACATCTCATCACTATATATAACCGACGCCCCTTACATCTCATCACCATATATACCCGCCGCCCCCTACATCTCATCACCATATATACCCACCGTCCCCTACATCTCATCACTATATATAAACCGACGCCCCCTACATCTAATCACCATATATAACCGCCGCCCCTACATCTCATCACCATGTATGACCGCCGCCCCCTACATCTCATCACTATATATAACCGACGCCCCACACATCTCATCACTATATATAACCACTGGCTCCTACATCTCATCAGCATATATAACCGGTGCCCCCTACATCTGTATTCACATACTGAGGGTAATCTACCTCCCCTCTCTGTGTGTATTAACTGAGGAGAATCTACCTCACCTCTGTGTGTATATACTGAGGAGAATCTACCTCACCTCTATGTGTATATACTGAGGAGAATCTACCTAACCTCTATGTGTATATACTGAGGAGAATCTACCTCCCCTCCATGTGTATATACTGAGGAGAATCTACCTCACCTCTATGTGTATATACTGAGGAGAATCTACCTCCCCTCTATGTGTATATACTGAGGAGAATCTACCTCCCCTCTATGTGTATATACTGAGGAGAATCTACCTCCCCTCTATATGTATATACTGAGGAGAATCTGCCTCCCCTCTATGTGTATATACTGAGGAGAATCTACCTCACCTCTATGTGTATATACTGAGGAGAATCTACCTCCCCTCTGTGTGTATATACTGATGAGAATCTACCTCACATCTGTGTGTATATACTGAGGAGAATCTACCTCATCTCTGTGTGTATATACTGAGGAGAATCTACCTCCCCTCTATGTGTAAATACTGAGGAGAATCTACCTCACCTCTATGTGTATATACTGAGGAGAATCTACCTCACCTCTATGTGTATATACTGAGGAGAATCTACCTCACCTCTGTGTGTATATACTGAGGAGAATCTACCTCACCTCTATGTGTATATACTGAGGAGAATCTACCTCACCTCTATGTGTATAAACTGAGGAGAATCTACCTCCCCTCTGTGTGTATATACTGAGGAGAATCTACCTCACCTCCGTGTGTATATATACTGAGGAGAATCTACCTCCCCTCTACGTGTATATACTGAGGAGAATCTACCTACCCTCTATGTGTATATACTGATGAGAATCTACCTCCCCTCTATGTGTATATACTGAGAAGAATCTACCTCACCACTATGTTTATATACTGAGGGGAATCTACCTCACCTCTATGTGTATATACTGAGGAGAATCTACCTCACCTCTATGTGTATATACTGAGGAGAATCTACCTCCCCTCTATGTGTATATACTGAGGAGAATCTACCTCACCTCTATGTGTATATACTGAGGAGAACCTACCTCGCCTCTATGTGTATATACTGAGGAGAATCTACATCACCTCTGTGTGTATATACTGAGGAGAATCTACCTCACCTCTATGTGTATATACTGAGGAGAATCTACCTCGCCTCTATGTGTATATACTGAGGAGAATCTACCTCACCTCTATGTGTATATACTGAGGAGAATCGACCTCGCCTCCATGTGTATATACTGAGGAGAATCTACCTCACCTCTATGTGTATATACTGAGGAGAATCTACCTCCCACTATGTGTATATACTGAGGAGAATCTACCTCCCCTTTTTGTGTATATACTGAGGAGAATCTACCTCACTTCTATGTGTATATACTGAGGAGAATCTACCTCACCTCTGTGTGTATATACTGAGGAGAATCTACCTCACCTCTATGTGTATATACTGAGGAGAATCTACCTCGCCTCTATGTGTATATACTGAGGAGAATCTACCTCACCTCTATGTGTATATACTGAGGAGAATCGACCTCGCCTCCATGTGTATATACTGAGGAGAATCTACCTCACCTCTGTGTGTATATACTGAGGAGAATCTACCTCCCACTATGTGTATATACTGAGGAGAATCTACCTCCCCTTTTTGTGTATATACTGAGGAGAATCTACCTCACTTCTATGTGTATATACTGAGGAGAATCTACCTCACCTCTATGTGTATATACTGAGGAGAATCTACCTCCCCTCTATGTGTATATACTGAGGACAATCTACCTCACTTCTATGTGTATATACTGAGGAGAAACTACATAACCTCTATGTGTATATACTGAGGAGAATCTACCTCACCTCTATGTGTATATACTGAGGAGATTCTACCACACCACTATGTGTATATACAGAGGAGAATCTACCTCACCTTTGTGTATATACTGAGGAGAATCTACCTCACCTCTATGTGTATATACTGAGGAGAATCTACCTTTCCTCTATGTGTATATACTGAGGAGAATCTACCTCCCCTCTGTGTCTATATACTGAGGAGAATCTACCTCACCTCTATGTGTATATACAGAGGAGAATCTACCTCACCTTTATGTGTATATACTGAGGAGAATCTACCTCCCCTCTATGTGTATATACTGAGGAGAAGCTACATAACCTCTATGTGTATATACTGAGGCGAATCTGCCTCACCTCTATCAGTATATACTGCTTTGGGGGGTTAATTCAGGTTTATGCCTTTAAATAGAGAATGATAAGTGTATTTCACAGAATACTTATGTGTTTATAAGTTGCGTCTTCTTCTACCTCCCCTCTATGTGTATATACTGAGGGGAATCTACCTCACCTCTATGGGTATATACTGAGGAGAATGTACCTCCCCTCTGTGTGTATATACAGAGGAGAATCTGCCTCCCCTCTGTGTGTATATACTGAGGAGAATCTACCTCCCATCTATGTGTATATACTGAGGAGAATCTACCTCACCTCTATGTGTATATACTGAGGGGAATCTACCTCACCTCAATGTGTATATACTGAGGAGAATCTACCTCCCCTCTATGTGTGTATACTGAGGAGAATCTACCTCACCTCTGTGTGTATATACTGAGGAGAATCTACCTCCCCTCTATGTGTATATACTGAGGGGAATCTACCTCACCTCTATGGGTATATACTGAGGAGAATGTACCTCCCCTCTGTGTGTATATACAGAGGAGAATCTGCCTCCCCTCTGTGTGTATATACTGAGGAGAATCTACCTCCCCTCTATGTGTATATACTGAGGAGAATCTACCTCCCATCTATGTGTATATACTGAGGAGAATCTACCTCACCTCTATGTGTATATACTGAGGGGAATCTACCTCACCTCAATGTGTATATACTGAGGAGAATCTACCTCCCCTCTATGTGTGTATACTGAGGAGAATCTACCTCACCTCTCTGTGTATATACTGAGGAGAATGTACCTCACCTCTCTGTGTATATACTGAGGAGAATCTACCTCCCCCTATGTGTATATACTGAGGAGAATCTACCTCACCTCTGTGTGTATATACTGAGGAGAATGTACCTCACCTCTATGTGTATATACTGAGGAGAAGCTACCTCACCTCTGTGTGTATATACTGAGGAGAATCTACCTCACCTCTGTGTGTATATACTGAGGAGAATCTACCTCACCTCTGTGTGTATATACTGAGGAGAATCTACCTCCCCTCTATGTGTATATACTGAGGAGAATCTACCTCACCTCTGTGTGTATATACTGAGGAGAATCTACCTCACCTCTGTGTGTATATACTGAGGAGAATCTACCTCACCTCTCTGTGTATATACTGAGGAGAATCTACCTCCCCCTATGTGTATATACTGAGGAGAATCTACCTCACCTCTGTGTGTATATACTGAGGAGAATGTACCTCACCTCTATGTGTATATACTGAGGAGAAGCTACCTCACCTCTGTGTGTATATACTGAGGAGAATCTACCTCACCTCTGTGTGTATATACTGAGGAGAATCTACCTCACCTCTGTGTGTATATACTGAGGAGAATCTACCTCACCTCTCTGTGTATATACTGAGGAGAATCTACCTCACCTCTATGAGTATATACTGAGGAGAATCTACCTCACCTCTATGTGTGTATATACTGAGGAGAATCTACCTCACCTCTGTGTGTATATACTGAGGCGAATCTGCCTCACCTCTATCAGTATATACTGCTGTGGGGGGTTAATTCAGGTTTATGCCTTTAAATAGAGAATGATAAGTGTATTTCACAGAATACTTATGTGTTTATAAGTTGCGTCTTCTTCTACCTCCCCTCTCTGTGTATATACTGAGGAGAATGTACCTCCCCTCTGTGTGTATATACAGAGGAGAATCTGCCTCCCCTCTGTGTGTATATACTGAGGAGAATCTACCTCCCATCTATGTGTATATACTGAGGAGAATCTACCTCACCTCTATGTGTATATACTGTATATTCTGCTAAAGGTTTAAGCTTATACGTGTAAGGGCTGACGCTTTAACAATAGACTACAGAGACTCCATTTTGTCTCTTCGCTTGTCTGCTTTAATACACATTTAATTTCTCTTTCCAAACTTACTCCTTATCTGTCCTGTTCCCGCTATATGACCCTGAATCTGTTCCCATATGCCTTATCAGTTCTCTCCCATGTCTTTTTCCTTGAGAAACTCACTCCTTTCTGAGAAGCCTATCCAAGGACATATTATGTTTTGATACAGTTGTCACCGGGCGTTGATGTATTGTTCCTGTAAGAAATGTCTTTGAAGGAATTAGTAATTATAAAAATCCAGCTGTCCAGCGACCTTGGGCATGCGCAGTGATTAAATAACTACGTAAGCAAATCTCTTCTACAACTGTAACCTCTGCTGAATAAACCTACACTTCGCTTATGACAATCCCATGGTGCATGTGGCTGTCCATTTGCGTCGTCTGAGTACTCACATCTAAGACTAATTCGGAAGCAGACAGCATCAGCTGATGGGTCCCCTTGTGACCCCCACAATACTTGGCGCTCCAACCTGGGGCAGAAGTTACCTCCTTAACTGCAGCCGATACCTGCCGACCCTGCCTGCCGACCAGCCGGACTAGAGGCCACGGGACCCCAGATCTACAAAACACCGGTGTAAGGTAAGCCCTTGACTTACCACTCTATGATCTGGGTTCCCCGGACTTCAAGTCACGTGTCGACAGACGGTTAGTTGCTGCATGTTTATAGGACACTTCTGCCTGTTATTTACGGTGTTCTTAGTAACCATGCTAGACGGAAGAACCCTTGTGTGTATATTGCCATGCTGTCTGCTGTGTGCTGTAGAAAGTATTGCTTTTTGCCGGACTCATAATGTTAGCTGTAATTTGTAATAAGATTACTAAAAGCCGCCCAGCAAGGCAAGCCGTGGTCCTTCCTCTATCCCCATAAGTATAGTAGTAATATATATTCGTAATATAGATTGCGAATATCCTGCCCGTTGCGGACGTGGCAGAAGGGACTGAAAAGTCCAAAAGTATTTCTGCCAGTTGCGGACTCGCAGAAGATAATAAATATCCAGCCCGTTGCGGACGTGGCAGAAGGGACATTTAAGTCCAAAAGTATTTCTGCCAGTTGCGGACTTGCAGAAGAAGAAATATCCTGCCAATACTTGGCAGGAGGGCCCTCAAATATCCTGCCCCGTTGCGGACGTAGGCAGAAGGGACTGAAAAGTCCGAAAGTATTTCTGACAGTTGCGGACTTGCAGAAGAAGAAATATCCTGCCAATACTTGGCAGGAGGGCCCTCAAATATCCTGCCCCGTTGCGGACGTAGGCAGAAGGGACTTAAAAGTCCATAGTATCCTGCCAGTTGCAGACTCGGCAGTAGGGACAATAGTGGTAAATCGAGAAGTAAGTCCATAGCTAGAATGGGGTCTCAGACTTTTCTGACACCCATTGAGATAATAAGATTGGGGGAAGGGAAGGACATCTGTAGGCAAGCCTATAAAATATATAAACAGATAGGTAAAACGGCGGAAACCTTTAACTATGAGTTCTGGCAATAGTATTGGAAAAACACATGCAGGAGATCAGAGATGCCGGTCTAGGAAGAGGGATAGAAACCATAATAAGATATAGCAAAAAGGTAAATGTAGAACCATGGGATTGCGCAACGAGGGATGACAGCATACTTGTGTACTCACCCCCGGTTCCAAACCCGGCTAGGATGTACCCGGTCCTACCAACCGCGGACAGCTCCGACATTCGTCCTGACTATCAGAGTTGTACCGCCACAGTCCCACCAAAGAAGTCCAAAAAAGGGAAACCTTACTGGGATTGTCCCAGGTGCGGACAACAAAACCCTTTACGAAGACAAACGGCTTTAACTATGTGTAGACGGGAAAAGAATGAAGCCATTGAATGTTATTTTGGTAGGCTGGAATCGAAGGCTAGGGACGCGTTCATGCAAGGCATTGGCCCATCATTGGCAGATAAAATAAAAGCATGTACCCCCAACTGGCGACAAGCCGAGCCCAGGGACTTGTATAAAAAGGCAGTAGGGTTTGCTATGGATGAGAAGCGCCCTGCAGTGGCGGTTAAACACTATAGCAACCAGGAGGGGAATGTGCAGCTCCAGGACAGACTCAACAGAGAAACACGCAAGTGTTATAATTGCGGCAAGGTAGGCCACCTGGCCAGGGATTGCTTTCATAAGTCCCGGCGATCCCGCCCCAGTATCCCTACCGTGGAAACAAAGGACAGAGGCACTCAGACCTTTGAGCCTGCTTCCATATGAGGTGAGGAAGTGCCCTTCCTTATAGACACTGGGGCTAGAACAAATCCTGTCTCAAAATTCACGTGAAATATGAGAAACGTTGAAGGCAAGGAGTATGCCTATATGGGAACAGCTAGAGAAATAGCAAAGGTCAGACAAAGCAAGTTAGCCGTGGGGAGAGAATCTAGCAAGTTGTTGAGAAAAGCAGGTTAGAATTTTGGGAATCTTAGACCAACAAGTTTGGGAAACATTCAGAGATAAGCAGAGGTTGGGTAAAGTATGTTAGAATAGATAGATTGAGGCAAGTGTAGATACGGCAGTTATCAGAGAAAGGGAATCCTTTATAGTTTGTGTTCCTTTGGGACATAAAGCAAGTTCATGCAGAATCTGTGGATAATTATGTGTTAAATAACCAATATTGTTTGTCTTCATGTTATGTAATCTAATCTTTGTTATACGTTTAGTCTTCTTTGTCCTTTTTTTTAATGTGTTTAACTATTCCTCTGCCGTCCGTGTTTGATAGTCTGTGCAGAGAAATATACCTCTCGTTGTTGCTAATGATTGGTCTTGTTTGGAGTCTGGATGTTCTGGCTGTTTTCCAAAAATCTTAGTTATTGTTCTGTTCCATAGAGATATAAAAATTCAAAGTCATAGAAGAAAGACAGACGTTGAATATATTATGTGGTTTTAAAAATAGAATATATATATATAGGGATTTTAAGATATATTTTTCCTTTTTATGTAAATGTCAGTTCCGTGATTGGTTGGACGTGTGCATGATTGCTAAATGTGTGTTCCTTTTTTCTTTTTTTTGGACAAACAGTTAAAGTTTGACTGATTCCAGGGAGGGGTGGTAGTGATTGAATGCATTTGTTTGCAAGATGAGGACAGTTGCATCCTACGTGTTACGTCCTGTGTGAACTCTTACTAACATTTGAATGAGACTTGACCGCATGAACGGATGAGAGTTAATGACCCGTGTTCAGACTGTAATGAATGTAAAATGTGTGATGTAGGCGCTGTGTGCTGATAATTTGGAAGCCTGCCAACAAGCCACAATTATACTGTTTCTGAGAGAATGTTCTATAGAAGAAACGCGCAAACGGCCATACCTGTACTTACACCTGCTGCCAAACTCCGCACCTTTCTGGGCCTTGTTTTCATACTGCCGCCCATGGGCCCACTCTGTTTCCACTCTTATGCAACTACTCTATGACTGTCTTTCAATCATTCTTTTCTCTCTCTCACCCCTGAAGCTCATTTCTCACCCTTTTACACTTTATCCTTTATTCTTTTCTGTACTGAATTTTTCTGGCCAGGTGACAGTATTGACACAAAAGCACAGGGGACAACCACGGCCACCTGGATACTACTCCATGAAGCTGTATCCAGTGGCTCGAGGAGCTCCCTCATGTGTTTGTGCAGTGGCAGCAGTACAGGCAATGGTTAACAAATCTTCGGAGTTGGTATTGAACTAACCCCCCCTAGTGGTCCTCACCCCCCCATGACATCTGGAGCATATACACGCAAGTGCAACCCAAGCACTTATTTCTGGCCCGTCAAATCCAGCTACAATGTGCTCTTGTCATTCTTCTCACTGTTGCTACTACCTTGAACTCGGTTACTCTTCCAATGAAGTATCCTAGTTCAAAAGGGGGGAGGAGAAGACATAGGTGATCTAGGTATTGCAGGTCAGCTATTTTTAAAATGTTTTTTTTTTTTTAAGGTTCTGATCTATTTTAAATAGAATACTAGCCTGATTGTCTAACGGTAATCGGTGCAAGGGGTTTCAGGAGTGCCAATTTAGCTGGCAGAAACTGAACCGCTTGAGGTAATGTTTAAAGGGTCGCAATGCTCACGCGCTTCCTTGTGCTGGAAGGTCCTGAAAGCATATTGGGAACTGACGTGATGGGACCCTTGGGATGTTGTATCAAACTTCACCCGTCCGGTGAGGCTCGTATACACCCCGGGTCTGAAAGTCACCCGACCTTCTGTCGGATGGCAGCAGACCAAACGACACCTCTCCCTGTCCTCACGCTTACGCACGCAGAGGAACAAGCTCTTAGCCCCCTTGGTCCGTCAGTACCCCCTGGCACATGTCCAGGAAGATGCAATTGCAGACACTGTCTCTTTATGTTAACTAAAAGCCCTTAAGGAATGTGTCTTCCCAGCCAATACCCCTTTTGTTCCCCGTTAAAGAGAAAGAGTTTAAAAGGCCAGCCAGACTGTCAGTAATTGTTTGCATTTATTTTCAGAGGAAAGCAGTACTGTTGGACAGTGCTGCCAAAAAGGGGCTCAGAATAGCCCAAAACCAGTTCACCAGATGCATGAAGCTGGTATTAGACGCCTGGCCAATTCCCCAGGGCACCGCCCTCTTGTAATATGTTGATGATTTACTTTTATGTACTCCTGACCCAAATAGTTACCTCAATGCATCACTAAGCCTTTTGTGTTTCCTCCATCAAGAATAGAAAAGCTGTAAGTTTACTAATGGAAGCCATCATGTTGCCAGAACAGGTGGCCATAATAAAGGTTACTGAAGCCCCTTGTTAACAATTCATATTTTGAGTTGTTTTTTATAGATGGTACCAAGGGTGATGGACGACTCCACACTGGATATGCAGTGGTCACACAACAAGATGTCCTAAAAGCAGAATGCCTCCGCATATCTCAGGACAAGAAGCGGAACTGAAGGCCCTCACTGAGGCATGTAGAGTGGTAGAAGGTAAGATGGCAAACATTTACACTGACTCCCGGTATGCATTTTGCATAGCTCATGACTACGGCCTAACATGGAAGGCCAGAAAGCTTGTTACCTCAGCAGGACAGCCAATTAAGAATGGTGCAGCGGTGCAGAGTCTCACGGAGGCCCTACTTACTTCTACCTGACAAAGTGGAAAGCTCACACCAATTCCTACACCAGAGAAACAAGAGGCAACGCTATCACAGACGACACAGCAAAGGCAGCGGCCCTCAAGCCGTGGAAGAAAAGAAGAAAAGAAGAATTTGATAAAAACTTGGACTTTGATAAAAACTTGGACTTTGATAAAAACTTGGACCTTGATATGCTAAAGACTTTACAGTTACAAGCCAGCAAGGAAGAAAAAGACAAATGGACTAAATATGGGAGCAGCAGAAATGGGACGACGTATGGCGAACAGTCAGCAGTACTTGCCCACCACGGTCCCTGTGCCCCATGATGGCCCAGCTGATGACGCACCTCTCAAAGCAGCAATGATGTCGACGCTTGAACGAGGACGGGTGGCTTCTGGGTTTTCTGTAGCTGCTGCATCATCATCTGTCCAATTTTGCATGATCTTTGCCGTAAGCAACAGGGCAGAAGTAAATTTGCCACACAACACTTGCCTAGACCACTCTACCCATTTCAGGGATTGCAAATTGACGACACTCAGCTCCCACTTGTTGGGAAGTATGAATATGTGCTTGTTGTTGTTGATTTCTTTTCAAGTCGGAGACCTACCCTGTTACCAAAGTAAATAAGCAGGTAATCGCACAGGAGCTGAAAAATGAGGTAACCTGCAGTTATGGGGTACCGGAAGTGATTGACTCAAACAAAGGTACACACTTCACACCTGCAAAGTTAAAAGACTAAATGGTACACTTAAGTTAAAAGAAGTGTTGTTTGTACTCACATCTAAGACTAATTCGGAAGCAGACAACATCAGCTGATGGGTCCCCTTGTGACCCCCCCACAATACGGAGAATCTACCTCACCTCTATGTGTATATACTGGGGAGAATCTACCTCACCTCTATGTGTATATACTGGGGAGAATCTACCTCACCTCTATGTGTATATACGAAGGAGAATCTACCTCCCCTCTATGTGTATATACTGAGGAGAATCTACCTCCCCTCTATGTGTATATACTGAGGAGAATCTACCTCCCCTCTGTGTGTATATACTGAGGAGAATCTACCTCACCTCTATGTGTATATACTGAGGAGATTCTACCTCCCCTCTATGTATGTATATACTGAGGAGAATCTACCTCCCCTCTATGTGTATATATTGAGGAGAATCTACCTCACCTCTCTGTGTATATACTGAGGAGTATCTACCTCCCCTCTGTGTGTATATACTGAGGAGAATCTACCTCACCTCTATGTGTATATTCTGAGGAGAATCTACCTCCCCTCTATCTGTATATACTGAGGAGAATCTACCTCACCTCTATGTGTATATACTGGGGAGAATCTACCTCACCTCTATGTGTATATTCTGAGGAGAATCTACCTCCCCTCTATGTGTATATTCTGAGGAGAATCTACCTCACCTCTATGTGTATATACTGAGGAGAATCTACCTTACCTCTGTGTGTGTATATACTGAGGAGAATCTACCTCACCTCTATGTGTATATACTGAGAAGAATCTACCTCACCTCTGTGTGTATATACTGGGGAGAATCTACCTCACCTCTATTTGTATATACTGAGGAGAATCTACATAACCTCTATGTGTATATACTGAGGAGAATCTACCTCATCTCTTTCTGTATATAATGAGAACAATCTACCTCACCTCTGTGTGTATATACTGAGGAGAATCTACCTCACCTCTGTGTGTATATACTGAGGGGAATCTACCTCACCTCTATGTGTATACACTGAGGAGAAACTACCTCATCTCTTTCTGTATATAATGAGAACAATCTACCTCACCTCTGTGTGTATATACTGAGGGGAATCTACCTCACCTCTATGTGTATATGCTGAGGAGAATCTACCTCATCTCTTTCTGTATATAATGAGAACAATCTACCTCCCCTCTGTGTGTATATACTGAGGAGAATCTACCTCACCTCTGTGTGTATATACTGAGGGGAATCTACCTCACCTCTATGTGTATACACTGAGGAGAAACTACCTCATCTCTTTCTGTATATAATGAGAACAATCTACCTCACCTCTGTGTGTATATACTGAGGGGAATCTACCTCACCTCTATGTGTATATGCTGAGGAGAATCTACCTCATCTCTTTCTGTATATAATGAGAACAATCTACCTCACCTCTGTGTGTATATACTGAGGAGAATCTACCTCACCTCTGTGTGTATATACTGAGGGGAATCTACCTCACCTCTATGTGTATACACTGAGGAGAAACTACCTCACCTCTATGTGTAAATACTGAGGAGAATCTACCCCACCTCTATGTGTATATTCTGAGGAGAATCTACCTCCCCTCTATCTGTATATACTGAGGAGAATCTACCTCACCTCTATGTGCATATACTGGGGAGAATCTACCTCACCTCTGTGTGTATATACTGAGAAGAATCTACCTCACCTCTGTGTGCATATACTGGGGAGAATCTACCTCCCCTCTATGTGTATATACTGAGGAGAATCTACCTTAGCTCTGTGTGTGTATATACTGAGGAGAATCTACCTCACCTCTATGTGTATATACTGAGAAGAATCTACCTCACCTCTGTGTGTATATACTGGGGAGAATCTACCTCCCCTCTATGTGTATATACTGAGGAGAATCTACCTTACCTCTGTGTGTGTATATACTGAGGAGAATCTACCTCACCTCTATGTGTATATACTGAGAAGAATCTACCTCACCTCTGTGTGTATATACTGGGGAGAATCTACCTCACCTCTATTTGTATATACTGAGGAGAATCTACATAACCTCTATGTGTATATACTGAGGAGAATCTACCTCACCTCTATGTGTATATGCTGAGGAGAATCTACCTCATCTCTTTCTGTATATAATGAGAACAATCTACCTCACCTCTATGTGTATATATTGAGGAGAATCTACCTCACCAATATGTGTATATACTGAGGAGAAACTACCTCACCTCTATGTGTATATACTGAGGAGAATCTACCTCCCCTCTATGTGTATATACTGAGGAGAATCTACCTCACATCTATGTGTATATACTGATGAGAATCTGCCTCACCTCTATTTGTATATACTGAGGAGAATCTACCTCCCGTCTATGTGTATATACTGAGGAGAATCTACCTCCCGTCTATGTGTATATACTGAGGAGAATCTAACTCACCTCTATGTGTATATACTGAGGAGTATCTACCTCCCCTCTATGTGTATATACTTGTGTAGAATCTACCTCACCTCTATGTGTATATACTGAGGAGAATCTACCTCACCTCTATGTGTATATACTGAGGAGAATCTACCTCCCCTCTATGTGTATATACTGAAGAGAATCTACCTCCCCTCTGTGTGTATATACTGAGGAGAATCTCCCTCACCTCTATGTGTATATACTGAGGAGAATCTACCTCCCCTCTATCTGTATATATTGAGGAGAATCTACCTCACCTCTGTGTGTATATACTGAGGAAAATCTACCTCACCTCTATGTGTAAATACTGGGGAGAATCTACCTCCCCTCTATGTGTATATACTGAGGAGAATCTACCTCACCTCTGTGTGTATATACTGAGGCAAATCTACCTCACCTCTATGAGTATATACTGGGGAGAATCTACCTCACCTCTATGTGTATATACTGAGGAGAATCTACCTCCCCTCTATGTGTATATACTGAGGAGAAGCTACATAACCTCTATGTGTATATACTGAGGAGAATCTACCTCACCTCTGTGTGTATATACTGAGGCAAATCTACCTCACCTCTATGAGTATATACTGGGGAGAATCTACTTCCCCTCTATGTGTATATACTGAGGAGAATCTACCTCCCCTCTATGTGTATATACTGAGGAGAATCTACCTCCCCTCTATGTGTATATACTGAGGAAAAGCTACATAACCTCTATGTGTATATACTGAGGAGAATCTACCTCACCTCTGTGTGTATATACTGAGGAGAATCTACCTCACCTCTGTGTGTATATACGGAGGAGAATCTACCTCCCCTCTATGTATATATACTGAGGAGAATCTACCTCACCTCTATGTGTATATACTGAGGAGAATCTACCTCCCCTCTGTGTATATACTGAGGAGAATCTACCTCACCTCTGTGTGTATATACGGAGGAGAATCTACCTCCCCTCTATGTATATATACTGAGGAGAATCTACCTCACCTCTATGTGTATATACTGAGGAGAATCTACCTCACCTCTATGTGTATATACTGAGGAGAATCTACCTCACCTCTATGTGTATATACTGAGGAGAATCTACATCACCTCTATGTGTATATACTGAGGAGAAGCTACATCACCTCTATGTGTATATACTGAGGAGAATCTACCTCCCCTCTATGTGTTGTAGCACAGCGGGGGTTAAAGAGCACTCCAAACCGTCACTTTTCTTTAGGTTTATTTACACAGTCTTTAACAGGAACATAAATAACTGCGTCTCCAGATAAATGGTAAATGATAGCAACAAAAAGTCTCTGTTCAGGATTAACCCTCCTCAGTCCGGAGGTGACACAGGTAACTCCTCAGCTGAGGAGACCATACAAGTCCATTTAGATGCACAGACCTGTGGATGTTCAGAGCGCAGCTGGTCCTTCTGCCTTCAATCTCTCAGGCTCTATTCCAAGGGCAGGCGTATCCCCCAGGGTTCCTGCTACAACAAGGTAGCGCCTCTCTCTGTTCACAGTGGAAGTCACAGAGTACTTGCAGCCTGTATCTCCCAGGCACACACACCTCCCTCTACCTTCCACCTGTCTCCTTAAATGGCCGGCTGGACAGGTTATAAGAGCTGGTCTGGAGTGAAAGAGGACCGGACTACCTCACAGAGGCTAATAACCTCTGTGACACATACCTTCCACTCCAGACCATTCCTCTCACCCTGTTACATACCTCCCCCCTCTGCCCCAAGCCATCCGGCTGGGCACGAACTGCAACTGCACAGTAAATCCTAGACAGGGCATCTGCATTACCATGTAATTTTCCCGGCCTATGTACCACCTCAAAGTCAAATTCTTGTAACGTTAAGAACCACCTTGTCACCCTGGCATTATTCCCTTTATTTTTATACATCCACTTCATGGTCTGAGATTAGTTTAAATTTCCGGCCCAGGAGGTGGTACCTTAGGGAGTGTAATGCCCATTTTACTGCTAACTAGAGATGAGCGAACGTACTCGTCCGAGCTTGATACTCGTTCGAGTATTAGCGTGTTCGAGATGCTCGTTACTCGTGACGAGTACCACGCGATGTTCAAGTTACTTTCACTTTCATCTCTGAGACGTTAGCGCGCTTTTCTGGCCAATAGAAAGACAGGGAAGGCATTACAACTTCCTCCTGTGATGTTCAAGCCCTATACCACCCCCCTGCTGTGAGTGGCTGGCGAGATCAGGTGTCACCCGAGTATATAAATCGGCCCCTCCCGCGGCTCGCCACAGATGCATTCTGACAGAGATCAGGGAAAGTGCTGCTGATGCCGGAGCTGCTATAGGGAGAGCGTTAGGAGTGATTTTAGGCTTCAAGAACCCCAACGGTCCTTCTTAGGGCCACATCTGACCGTGTGCAGTACTGTTGAGGCTGCTTTTAGCAGTGTTGCACTTTTTTTTTTATTTTTGTATATCGGCCGTGCAGAGCATTGCGTCCTCAGTAGAGATGAGCGAACGTACTCGTCCGAGCTTGATACTCGTTCGAGTATTAGCGTGTTCGAGATGCGCACCACGCGATGTTCGGGTTACTTTCACTTTCCTCTCTGAGACGTTAGCGCGCTTTTCTGGCCAATTGAAAGACAGGGAAGGCATTACAACTTCCCCCTGCGACGTTCAAGCCCTATACCACCCCCCTGCAGTGAGTGGCTGGCGAGATCAGGTGTCACCCGAGTATAAAAATCGTCCCCTCCCGCGGCTCGCCTCAGATGCGTTGTGACATAGCTGAGGGACAGTGCTATAGTGTTGGAGCTGCTATAGGGAGAGTGTTAGGAGTTAGTGTAGGCTTCAAGAACCCCAACGGTCCTTCTTAGGGCCACATCTAACTGTGTGCAGTACTGTGGAGGCTGCTTTTTGCAGTGTTGCACTTTTTTTTTTTTTGGTATATCGGCCGTGCAGAGCATTGCGCCCTGCAGTAATACTCCAGGGACAGAAGTGTGGAGGCAGGGAGAGCGTTAGGAGTTATTGTAGGCTTCAAGAACCCCAACGGTCCTTCTTAGGGCCACATCTAACCGTGTGCAGTAGTGTGGAGGCTGCTTTTTGCAGTGTTGCACTTTTTTTTTTTTTTTGGTATATCGGCCGTGCAGAGCATTGCGCCCTGCAGTAATACTCCAGGGACAGAATTGTGGAGGCAGGGACAGAAGACATATATTATTGATTAAATATACGCAGTGGGCCTTTTCTAAAAAATATTGGGCAAAAAATCTATTTGGCCTGCCTGTGACTGTGCTCAGTGTTCTGGGTCTCTGCTGGGTGTAGTAGTTCTACAACAAAATCATACGCAGCCAGCTAAGTGTTACAGCAGGCGTGCGCCAAATTATTTCCTGGCGTTCCGTAAGCGAAGTCAACCTCCAACCACAGGCCAATAAGCGGCACATTTAATTACAGCGTTCTGTTTCTGCATTACTGGTAATACAGCATGCTGAGGGGTAGGGGTAGGCCTAGAGGACGTGGGCGCGGCCGAGGACGCGGAGGCCCTAGTCCGGGTGTGGGCACAGGCCGAGCTCCTGATCCAGGTGTATCGCAGCCGACTGCTGCGGGATTAGGAGAGAGGCACGTTTCTGGCGTCCCCACATTCATAGCACATTTAATGGGTCCACGCGGTAGACCTTTATTAGAAAATGAGCAGTGTGAGCAGGTCCTGTCGTGGATGGCAGAAACCTATCGTCCACCCACAGTTCTGCGCCGTCCACTGCTGCAACTCAGAATCCTCTGGCTGCTGCTCCTCCTTCCTCCCAGCCTCCTCACTCCATGAAAATGAGACATTCTGAGGAGCGGGCAGACTCCCAGGAACTGTTCTCGGGCCCCTGCTCAGATTGGGCAGCAGTGGTTCCTCTCCCACCAGAGGAGTTTATCGTGACTGATGCCCAACCATTGCAAAGTTCCCGGGGTCCGGGGGATGAGGCCGGGGACTTCCGGCAACTGTCTCAAGACCTTTCAGTGGGTGAGGAGGCCGATGACGATGAGACACAGTTGTCTATCAGTGAGGTAGTAGTAAGGGCATTAAGTCCGAGGGAGGAGCGCACCGAGGATTCTGAGGAAGAGCAGCAGGACAATGAGGTGACTGACCCCACCTGGTTTGCTACGCCTACTGAGGACAGGTCTTCAGAGGGGGAGGCAAGGGCAGCAGCAGGGCAGGTTGCAAGAGGCAGTGCGGTGTCCAGGGGTAGAGGCAGGGCCAGACCGAATAATCCACCAACTGTTTCCCAAAGCGCCCCCTCGCGCCATGCCACCCTGCAGAGGCTGAGGTGCTCAAAGGTCTGGCAGTTTTTCACTGAGAGTGCAGACGACCGACGAACAGTGGTGTGCAACCTTTGTCGCGCCAACATCAGCCGGGGAGCCACTACCATCAGCCTCACCACCACCAGCATGCGCAGACATATGATGGCCAAGCACCCCACAAGGTGGGACGAAGGCCGTTCACCGCCTCCGGTTTGCACCGCTGCCTCCCCCCCCTGTGCCCCAACCTGCCACTGAGATCCAACCCCCCTCTCAGGACACAGGCACTACCGTCTCCTGGCCTGCACCCACACCCTCACCTCCGCTGTCCTCGGCCCCATCCAGCAATGTCTCTCAGCGCACCGTCCAGCCATCGCTAGCGCAAGTGTTGGAGCACAAGCGCAAGTACGCCGCCACGCACCTGCACGCTCAAGCGTTAAATGTGCACATAGCCAAATTGATCAGCCTGGAGATGCTGCCGTATAGGGTTGTGGAAACGGAGGCTTTCAAAAGCATGATGGCGGCGGCGGCCCCGCGCTACTCAGTTCCCAGTCGCCACTACTTTTCCCGATGTGCCGTCCCAGCCCTGCACGACCACGTCTCCCACAACATTGTACGCGCCCTCACCAACGCGGTTACTGCCAAGGTCCACTTAACAACGGACACGTGGACAAGCACAGGCGGGCAGGGCCACTATATCTCCCTGACGGCACACTGGGTGAATTTAGTGGAGGCTGGGACAGAGTCAGAGCCTGGGACCGCTCACGTCCTACCCACCCCCAGAATTGCGGGCACCAGCTCGGTGGTGGTATCTGCGGCGGTGTATGCTTCCTCCACTAAACCACCCTCCTCCTATGCAACCTCTGTCTCGCAATCAAGATGTGTCAGCAGCAGCACGTCGCCAGCAGTCGGTGTCGCGCGTCGTGGCAGCACAGCGGTGGGCAAGCGTCAGCAGGCCGTGCTGAAACTACTCAGCTTAGGAGAGAAGAGCCACACGGCCCACGAACTGCTGCAGGGTCTGACACAGCAGACCGACCGCTGGCTTGCGCCGCTGAGCCTCCAACCGGGCATGGTCGTGTGTGACAACGGCCGTAACCTGGTGGCGGCTCTGCAGCTCGGCAGCCTCACGCACGTGCCATGCCTGGCCCACGTCTTTAATTTGGTGGTTCAGCGCTTTCTGAAAAGCTACCCACGCTTGTCAGACCTGCTCGGAAAGGTGCGCCGGCTCTGCGCACATTTCCGCAAGTCCCACACGGACGCTGCCACCCTGCGCACCCTGCAACATCGGTTTAATCTGCCAGTGCACCGACTGCTGTGCGACGTGCCCACACGGTGGAACTCTACGCTCCACATGTTGGCCAGGCTCTATGAGCAGCGTAGAGCTATAGTGGAATACCAAATCCAACATGGGCGGCGCAGTGGGAGTCAGCCTCCTCAATTCTTTACAGAAGAGTGGGCCTGGTTGGCAGACATCTGCCAGGTCCTCGGAAAATTTGAGGAGTCTACCCAGGTGGTGAGCGGCGATGCTGCAATCATTAGCATCACCATTCCTCTGCTATGCCTCTTGAGAAGTTCCCTGCAAAGCATAAAGGCAGACGCTTTGCGCTCGGAAACAGAGGCGGGGGAAGACAGTATGTCGCTGGATAGTCAGAGCACCCTCCTGTCTATATCTCAGCGCGTTGAGGATGAGGAGGAGGAGGAGCATGAGGAGGAGGGGGAAGAGACAGCTTGGCCCACTGCTGAGGGTACCCATGCTGCTTGCCTGTCATCCTTTCAGCGTGTATGGCCAGAGGAGGAGGGGGAGGAGCATGAGGAGGAGGGGGAAGAGACAGCTTGGCCCACTGCTGAGGGTACCCATGCTGCTTGCCTGTCATCCTTTCAGCGTGTATGGCCGGAGGAGGAGGAGGATCCTGAAAGTGATCTTCCTAGTGAGGACAGCCATGTGTTGCGTACAGGTACCCTGGCACACATGGCTGACTTCATGTTAGGATGCCTTTCTCATGACCCTCGCGTTACACGCATTCTGGCCACTACGGATTACTGGGTGTACACACTGCTCGACCCACGGTATAAGGAGAACCTTTCCACTCTCATTCCCGAAGAGGAAAGGGGTTCGAGAGTGATGCTATACCACAGGACCGTGGCGGACAAACTGATGGTAAAATTCCCATCCGACAGCGCTAGCGGCAGAAGGCGCAGTTCCGAGGGCTAGGTAGCAGGGGAGGCGCAGAGATCAGGCAGCATGTACAGCACAGGCAGGGGAACACTCTTTAAGGCCTTTGACAGCTTTATGGCTCCCCAGCAAGACTGTGTCACCGCTCCCCAGTCAAGGCTGAGTCGGCGGGAGCACTGTAAAAGGATGGTGAGGGAGTACGTAGCCGATCGCACGACTGTCCTCGGTGACGCCTCTGCCCCCTACAACTACTGGGTGTCGAAGCTGGACACGTGGCCTGAACTAGCGCTGTATGCCCTGGAGGTGCTTGCTTGTCCTGCGGCTAGCGTCTTGTCAGAGAGGGTGTTTAGTGTGGCTGGGTGAATCATCACGGATAAGCGTACCCGCCTGTCAACCGACAGTGCCGACAGGCTAACACTCATCAAGATGAACAAAGCCTGGATTTCCCCAGACTTCTCTTCTTCACCAGCGGACAACAGCGCTACCTAAGCAATACGTAGGCTGCACCCGCGGATGGAAGCATCGTTCTGTATCCCCATCAAAAACGTGGACCTTTTAGCTTCATCAATCTGTGTATAATATTCCTCCTCCTCCTCCTGCTCCTCCTCCTGAAACCTCACGTAATCACGCTGAACGGGCAATTTTTCTTAGGCCCACAAGGCTCAGTCATATAGTTTTTGTAAACAATGTTTATACATTTCAATGCTCATTAAAGCGTTGAAACTTTCACCTGAACCAATTTTTATTTTAACTGGGCTGCCTCCAGGCCTAGTTACCAATTAAGCCACATTAACCAAAGCCATTAATGGGTTTCACCTGCCCTCTTGGTTGGGCATGGCCAATTTTTCTGACGTACATTAGTACTGATGGTACACCAATTTAACCCAGGAGAAGTGGCAGCAGAGTGTCATGCAGGCAGTGATTGTGCTTTGTTGGAGGTAGTGTGGTGCTTAGCTAAGGTATGCATTGCTAATGAGGGCTTTTCAGAAGTAAAAGTTGTTGGGGGGGGGGCACTCTTGCCGCTATTGTGGCTTAATAGTGGGACCTGTGAACCTGAGATGCAGCCCAACATGTAGCCCCTCGCCTGCCCTATCCGTTTCTGTGTCGTTCCCATCACTTTCTTGAATTTCCCAGATTTTCACAAATGAAAACCTTAGCGAGCATCGGCGATATACAAAAATGCTCGGGTCGCCCATTGACTTCAATGGGGTTCGTTACTCGAAACGAACCCTCGAGCATCACGAAAATTTCGTCCCGAGTAACGAGCACCCGAGCATTTTGGTGCTCGCTCATCTCTACTGCTAACCCTTCCTTCTCAACTATGGCATAAGTTTTTTTTATGAGGGGACATCTTTCTGCTTAAGAACAGCACGGGATGCTCTCCTCCGTTAATCTCTTCGGACAATACGGCCCCCAGCCCTACTTCCGACGCGTCCGTCTGGACTATGAATTCTTTTGCAAAGTCAGCAGCTATCAATATGGGCTGTCGACACAATACACGTTTTAGCTGTTCAAACGCATGTTCCGCTTCTGGTGTCCACTGCACCATTACCGACCTGTTTCCCTTGGTAAGCTCTGTCAGCGGGGCTGCAATCGTGGTGAAATATGGGACGAAGCATCGGTAATAGCCCACTATACCTAAAAACGCCCGCACCTGTTTTTTTGTTAAGGGTCGTGGCCAGTCCTGAATGGCTCCCACTTTATTAATTTGGGGTTTAACTAGCCCCCTATCCACTATGTAGCCCAGGTATTTGACCTCTTCCATTCCCACTGCACATTTTTTTGGGTTTATCGTGAACCCCACCCTCCTGAGGGAGTCTAATATTGCCTGAACCTTGCTGAGGTGGCTTTCCCAGTCCCAACTAAATATTATGATGTCGTCTAAATAAGCTGCTGCGTACTTCTTATGGGGAGCTAGGATTTTGTCCATCACCCTCTGGAATGTTGCGGGGGCTCCTTTGAGTCCAAAAGGCATGGTCACATACTGGAAACACCCTTCTGGGGTAGAAAAAGCCGTCTTTTCTTTTGTGTCGGCCGACAGGGGAATCTGCCAGTACCCTTTTGTGAGGTCTAGTGTAGTCATATACCGGGCTGAGCCGAGTCTGCCAATCAGCTCGTCAACCCGGGGCATTGGATACGCATCAGAGTCGGAAACTTCATTAAACTTCCTGTAATCACTGCAGAAGCACCATTCCCCTGACGGTTTTGGCACCAAGACTATGGGGCTTGACCATCCACTTGAGGATTCCTCAATGACCCCCATTTCATACATCCTTTTTACCTCCTGGGACACTACTTCCCTGCGGGCTTCAGGGATTCTATAGGGTTTTATATTGACCCTTACGTTAGGGTCTGTCCGGATCTCATGTTCAAGGACCCTAGCGCGACCGGGTCGGTCGGTAAACAGATCCCTATTCCTCTGCAAACATTCTTTGCTTTCTTGTCTCTGGGATTTCGACAGGGTTTCTGCTATAATCACGTCCTGGATATTACCCTCTGGCTCCGTGACCAAGCAGGGAGAACCCAGTGAATCCAGCTCCTTCCAGGGTTTTAACACATTTACATGGTAAATTTGGATGGGCTTTCTCCTACCTGGTTGGAGGACTTTATAATTGACCGTCCCTACTTTTTCCACCACCTCTAATGGTCCCTGCCACTTGGCAAGAAACTTACTTTCTATGGTGGGGACTAGCACCAGCACCCGATATAACAATTCATTAATCAATTCAAAATGAGGAAATCGCACCTCACCCCCTGCCTCTTGGGGTACACCATTAATCACAGAGATATTTTCTCGTGCATTCCTTAAAGTCAGATCATTAAGCTGTGCAGTCCCAAAATTATCCCTGTTCACCTCAAGGTCAGGTACCTGGGGTTCCGGAGTGGGTTCCTCAGAATCAGTCAGTCCTGCAAAGGGAAATTCGTTATGCTGATGCTGAACACCTCCCGTGGTGCTCGACGCGGCGGCTCCGCACACAGTTCCCAAAACAACGGGAAGTCCCTCCCAATTATCAGTGGGTAATTTGTTAAGCACCCCCACCTGGTGTACATAGGTTCCGCACACTGTGCCTATGGTCACCTGGGCAGCCGGGTATTCTTTAGTGTCCCCGTGTATACAGACCACCCCCAATCTGCCCCGGGGACGCAGTCCAGTGGCGATGGCTGAGTCCAGGAATGAAATCATGCTCCTTGAGTCCAGCAAGGCCGACACTTCCACACCATTCACTGTCACTTGACACATCTGTGGCTGGGTGTCTCTGTCCACCCCTGTAGCGCAGGTAGAATGTGCCACCAAAGAACAGTCCCGGCTATAGGAGCATTCCATGGGTTCAACCCGAGCTGGACAATGAGCGGCGATATGCCCTGGACGTTGGCACTCCCAGCACGTAACGGGGTTGACTGGGTTTCTTGGTACGGGCTCCAAACCTCTCTGGTTCCTTTGCTTCCTTTCTGAAATGGATTTGGCGCTTTCTCTCCGAGCGTCTGCAGGATGACCCAGAGGCCTCACAGTCGTCGCTGTCTCTTCCGCTGCAACATACCGTTCGACCAGGCCCACCAGGTTGTCGATACACTCGGGATTTCCCTGGGCCACCCATCGTTGGATAGGCCTGGGCAGTCTGTATAAACCGGTCCATCACAACCTTCTCTACTATTTGTGTAGGCGAGGAGGTTTCCGGCTGTAGCCATTTTTGGGCTAGATGCAAGAGATCAAACATTTGTGACCTGGAAGGTTTGTCTTGGCTATACTTCCAGTGATGGACTCGCTGTGCCCGGACTGCCATGCTCACTCCCAGGCGGGCCAAAATCTCATTTTTTAGCTTATTATATTCCCAGGCATCCTGTTGGGCAAGTCATAATATGCCTTTTGCGGCTCCCCAGTGAGATATGGGGCTATAACTTCTGCCCATTGCTCTGGTGGCAGTTTTTCCCTCACTGCCACCCTTTCAAAGATGGCCAGGTAAGCTTCCACATCATCCTCCGGGGTCATTTTTTGTAACGACCCCCTTACAGTTTTTATTACGTCCATGCTAGTGGATGACTTCTCCACTTTTCTTTTAGTCTCCATTAGAATCGCCATCTAACGAATCAGCAATTGATTTGTTTCTTGCTGCTGTGTGCTAGTTGCTACTAGCTGTTTGATTAACTCCTCCATAGCTATGGCAACAGTTTGTTTTTTTCTCGGGGAGTCTACTACTGTCAGTGCCTTGAGCTGTTTTATTAACTCCTCCAGAGCTATGAAAACAGTTCATTTTTTCCCTCGGGGAGTCTCTTAATGCCCGCATCCTCCACCACTTGTAGCACAGCGGGGGTTAAAGAGCACTCCAAACCGTCACTTTTCTTTTCTTTAGGTTTATTTACACAGTCTTTAACAGGAACATAAATAACTGGGACCACTCCAGACCATTCCTCTTACCCTATTACAGTGTATATACTGAAGAGAATCTACCACAACTGATCGAGGATATACTGAGGAGAATCTACCTCCCCTCTATGTGTATATACTGAGGAAAATATAACTGACCTCTGTGTGCATATACTGAGGAGAATCTACCTCACCTCTATGTATATACACTAAAGAGAATCTACCTCACCTCTCTGCGTTTATACAGAGGAGAATCTACCTCACCTCGCTGCGTATATATTGAGGAGAATCTACCACATCTCTATGTGTATAGACTGAGGAGAATCTACCTCACCACTATGTGCATAGACTGAGGAGAATCTACCTCACCTCTATGTATATACACTAAAGAGAATCTACTTCCCCTCTATGTGTATATACTGAGGAGAATCTACCTCACCTCTCTGCGTTTATACAGAGGAGAATCTACCTCACCTCTATGTGTATATATTGAGGAGAATCTACCACATCTCTATGTGTATAGACTGAGGAGAATCTACCTCCCCTCTATGTGTATAGACTGAGGAGAATCTACCTCCCCTCTATGTGTATAGACTGAGGAGAATCTACCTCACCTCTATGTGTATATACTGAGGAGAATCTACCTCCCCTCTATGTGTATATACTGAGGAGAATCTACCTCCCCTCTATGTGTATATACAGAGGAGAATCTACCTCACCTCTATGTGTATATACTGAGGAGAATCTACCTCACCTCTATGTGTATATACTGAGGAGAATCTACCTCACCTCTGTGTATATATACTGAGGAGAATCTACCTCCCCTCTATGTGTATATACTGAGGAGAATCTACCTCCCCTCTATGTGTATAAACTGAGGAGAATCTACCTCCCCTCTATGTGTATAGACTGAGGGGAATCTACCTCCCCTCTATGTGTATAGACTGAGGGGAATCTACCTCCCCTCTATGTGTATAGACTGAGGGAAATCTACCTCCCCTCTATGTGTATAGACTGAGGGGAATCTACCTCCCCTCTATGTGTATAGACTGAGGGGAATCTACCTCCCCTCTATGTGTATAGACTGAGGGGAATCTACCTCCCCTCTATGTGTATAGACTGAGGGGAATCTACCTCCCCTCTATGTGTATATACTGAGGGGAATCTACCTCCCCTCTATGTGTATAGACTGAGGAGAATCTACCTCCCCTCTATGTGTATAGACTGAGGAGAATCTACCTCCCCTCTATGTGTGTATACTGAGGAGAATCTACCTCACCTCTATGCGTATATACTGAGGAGAATCTACCTCACCTCTATGTGTATATACTGTGGAGAATCTACCTCACCTCTATGTGTATATACTGTGGAGAATCTACCTCACCTCTATGTGTATATACTGAGAAGAATCTACCTCCCCTCTATATGTATATACTGAGGAGAATCTACCTCCCCTCTATGTGTATATACTGAGGAGAATCTACCTCCCCTCTATGTGTATATACTGAGGAGAATCTACCTCAGCTCTATATGTATATACTGCGGAGAATCTACCTCACCTCTGTGTGTATAAACTGAGGAGAATCTACCTCCCCTCTGTGTGTATATACTGAGGAGAATCTACCTCCCCTCTATGTGTATATACTGAGGAGAATCTGCCTCCCCTCTGTGTGTATATACTGAGGAGAATCTGCCTCCCCTCTGTGTGTATATACTGAGAATCTACCTCCC
>NW_027101707.1:0-87862 GCF_035609145.1 Eleutherodactylus coqui
CTGCCACAATACCTGCAAGCCCTGTAAGGACACCAACTGCACTAAGGCAGGACTCTCCCACCATTCCTAGTTGGCTCCACCCCACAACCAGTACCAGCTCTGTAAAAGGGCATTCTCCACCTTGTATGGACCCATGCAGGGTTCTATATCCCTCCCAGCACTGTGAACAACACCCCACCTACATTGGTCAGTGCTGGTAGTTCAGGACCCACTGCAAAGCTCTAAGTTTTCTCCAACTGCAGTACACCTTGCCAGATATACACAGTAGGAGGAATCTGTTGCCACCTAGTGGTCGGTATTGCTATAACAAGCAAAAAGCAATCGTGCTTTAGTTACAGCGCAGACGAAAGCTTGTGGTAGCCCCTGCAGTACAACATACATATAACGCACGCATCGCCACACCAGTGCATCTTACTGAAAGTGTATCAAGAAAGAGACTCTGGTGTCTAAATAGAATGTTGTCATACTAATGCAACGTTAACCACATACGGCTACGAATAGTGATCACAACTCCGGAGAGACCCTAAGACCCACCCTACCCAGGAACTAGAACAAAGCATCTTTTAGCCTACTTACTTCTAACACAGCAACCATGCACCCCATTCAATGCAGAGCAGGGAAAAATAGCCTAAGATCGCAGCAGGATGCTAAAAAATCATCAACGCTGCAGGAGGCCCCCTATTTCCTCTGATGGAGGACTTACAGCTTCCCTCAAATGCCAACACTGGGAGCCCTAACCATAATGCTTCAGAAAGTCCAACTCTCCAAAATAGCGACTAAACTTTCCAACGAATTTCGAGAGCTTAGCTAGAGGACAATTACTCTTGAAGACAGGATGTGCAATGCTACCATAGTCCTAGACTCCCATGAAAAAAAAATAGAGCAGCTCCCTGAAGAGATACTTTCTTTATCATAAGTTGGAAGTTGTTGAAAATAGGGTGCGTCGGGAGAAAATACAAATCATGGAGTCCCCATCAAATCCTTCAAAGATCTTCAATCAACAGTGACGGCGTTGTTCCAGGAGCTCTACCCGAGCATCACAATTGACCAATTAGAACTTGACAGAATTCATAGAGCTTTGCGAGCACCAAACCCAAACGGCCCCCCCCCCCCGGGACATTGTGTTAAAACTCCACTTCAATCGCATTAAAGAGCAATTGTTGCGCGCCACTCGCTCTTCCCGCAAGCTAACATTCCAGGGCTTTAACTATCAGTTGTTTCCCAACTTGGCACCATCAACACTATCCAAGAGGAGGGCCCTCAAGCCGTACTTATTGATCCTGCATCAGGAAAGGATACAATACAGATGGGGCTTTCCATTTAAGCTGATAAGGAATTAAACCTTCAAAAACCTCCTCCTCAGCTGGGCTCTGCAGCTTCATCTCCTACATCCCCTCACCTCCTATACCTACACCGGAGTCAGAGAGAAAAATGCCACAACTCCCAGAAATGATCCATAATCCCATGTTCCCCGAAAATAAGACAGTGTCTTACATAATTTTTTGCTCCAATATGTTTCTTTTTTACATGTATAACTGCCTGGACACTATTTAAACATCTTGCTAGGGTTTATTTTGGGGGTAGGGCTTATTTTCAGGGAAACAGGATCTCTTGGTATCACGGTTATATAAGATTTTCGAGGCAAAGTGACCTGGAACTCTTCTGCTGGCTCTTTCTCCCTCACCTGTTGTGAGCATTTCTTTGCATCCAAATGAGTGGGAAATCACCTCCCAACAATACTCATGAGTTCCCACCCAACAAACAAGGAGAAAAGAGTACAACAGGCATGCTCCTGGTGACAAATCTTTAGGAGAATGGAACAACGCACCTTCTAAACAGATTAATACCTACAAACAAGCTTCCCTCTCTCTCCTTGCTGTCTGCTTCCCCCCCTTCCCCTCCCTACCTCCCATAGGGTCTTTTCCTACCTTTTATCTTTAGCCATCAGCACTATAAACCACCCCATTTCGGAGCTGACTTAGCTCCTAGAGCTAATTGTATTTGTTGGCCACACCCTGTTTCCCCCTGCCTCTTCCCTCTCCCTACTCCCCCCCAACCTACCCTCCCATGGGGTGAAGGATCTAAGACAGTTTCCATTCTTAATAGTCCTTACTTCCACCCATGGACCTAAAAATAATTTCTGAGAATGTACAAGGCTTTAATTTACCTCCAAAGTGTTCAAAGGCGTTCCGATATTACAAGAGCAGACATGCAGATATAGTGTGCCTGCAAGAGACCCACTTCTCCACCAACTCTGCCCCACGTTAGCTTTCTTCTCAATACCCCACATTTTATTCAGCGAAAGCACAAACCAAAACCAAGGGAGTCACCATCTTCTTTAGTAAATCAGTTCCTTTCACACACGCCTCCACTATTGTGGACCTAGAGGGTCGCTACTAGAGATGAGCGAACGTACTCGTTTCGAGTAATTACTCGATCGAACATCGCTATTTTCGAGTACCTGGCTACTCGGGTGAAAAGATTCAGGGGGCGCCGGGGAGCGGGAGATGGCGTGGTGGCAGCGGGGGGTAGCAGTGGGGAACAGGGGGGGAGCTCTCTCTCCCTTTCCCCCCCACTCCCCGCTGCAACCCCCCACTCACCCACGGCCCCCCCGAATCGTTTCACCCGAGTACGGAAGTACTCGAAAATCGCGGTGCTCGGGTGAAAAAGGGGCATGGCAGAGTAGGTTCGCTCATCTCTAGTCGCTACCTATTATTAACAGGCTCCATGCAAGATGTCCATCGTCTCCCACTATACTCTAAATTCAAGGCAAATTCAATATTTCACAAAACTTTTCAAACTGGTTAAGGCCAATAAAAGGGGCACAGTAATTTTCTGCGGTGACTCAAACTGCATTCTTAACCCGAATCTGGATAGAAATTCTATCACTCTCCGTGCCCATCCTCTGTTGCACAACGTTAAGTCCCTCCCTCAGCAATACCACTTAGTAGACTTGGCGGGAACAAAACCCAACCCCTAAAGACTATATACATTTTTCAGCTTCACACTCCCTATACAGGAGAATAGACCACATTCTAGTTCCCGACATTTTCGTACCTCAAATACTGCAGTCTAAAATCCTGTCGGTGCCATGGTCTGACCATAGCCCGCTGTCCATCACCTGTAATTCCTTGATGTCTAAATCCAGAAACACATCTTGGATCCTTAACGACTCTCTTTTATCAATCCCTGAGGTTGTATCCCTATTAACGCCACAACTGGAAGAATATTTTCAAATTAACAACCTGTCCGCCTCCTCCCCCATTTCTCTTTGGGAAGCACACAATATAGTGATTTGAGGTCACTTAATACAAATAGCCGCCCGCCGTTAACAGGAACGTATGTCACAACAACTGGAATTAGAACGAGTCTCTAAGTTTGAAGAGGTGTCCAAAAAACATCCATCTAAAAATAATCTCCAAGCATTATCTCGAGCTAGAACTGAACTGGATCTTTGTCTTACTGACTCCATAGAACAGAAAGTACGCTGGTCCCGTCAGCGATACTATGAACTTAGTAATAAACCCTCCTTGCCTCTCCACCGCAGACTCCGCTCACACCCCAACATAAACCCCTTTTACAAACTACGTACAAACAGTACGTTTCTTGCAGGCCAGTCCACTTGAATATAACGGGATTTCTAGAAATGAGCGAGCACGCTCCACTTGTGTTCAGCGCATTTAATTGATTCGAGGGCGCTGTCATGTTTGTATAGGTCTCCTTCATGTGAACTGCATGACCAACAGGAATAGAAGGAAGACGGTTGGCATTGTGAAGTAATACAGCTTCAATCTAAGCTTGGAGGAGTCTATGAATAGCCTTCATTCAGTTGGATCATGGTTCAAATTCAAACATTTCATCAAGCCATTAACGTCACAGCAAACAACCAGATTGTTTTTCTTCTCAAAAAAAGGAAGCAGATCCCTCTGACGTTCTCTGTACTTGTAAGACCCTGACATCACGTTGGAGAAGATTCCATTGCTGTAGTCTTGACTCTAGAAGTTCAGCCTTCTCCTTTGACAAGTCATGGTCTTGAATGAGATCACTCAATTCCCCTCAACTCAGTCTATGCGTTGTATCATCTTTTACCTCAAACTCAGGGTCATGGGATGTGGAAGGCTTGTTGGGTTCTTCTTTTTCCACACTTTCTTCATTTTCTACTTCAAGCTCATAATGTTGTGGTGGAGAATAGAGATGAGCGAGCACCAAAATGCTCGGGTGCTCGTTACTCGAGATGAACTTTTCGCGATGCTCGAGGGTTCGTTTCGAATAACGAACCCCATTGAAGTCAATGGGCGACCCAAGCATTTTTGTATATCGCCGATGCTCGCTAAGGTTTTCATTTGTGAAAATCGGGGCAATTCAAGAAAGTGATGGGAACGACACAGCAACGGATAGGGCAGGCGAGGGGCTACATGTTGGGCTGCATCTCAAGTTCACAGGTCCCACTATTAAGCCACAATAGCGGCAAGAGTGGGCCCCCCCCCCCAACAACTTTTACTTCTGAAAAGCCCTCATTAGCAATGCATACCTTAGCTAAGCACCACACTACCTCCAACAAAGCACAATCACTGCCTGCATGACAGTCCGCTGCCACTTCTCCTGGGTTACATGCTGCAACCCCCCCCCCCCCCCGCACGACGCAGTGTCCACAGCGCACACCAAACTGTCCCTGCCCAGCCTTCAGCTGCCCTCATGCCACGCCACCCTCATGTCTATTTATAAGTGCGTCTGCCACAGGAAAAGCAGGCACACACTGCAGAGGGTTGGCACGGCTAGGCAGCGACCCTCTTTAAAAGTGGCGGGGCGATAGCCCACAATGCTGTACAGAAGCAATCAGAAATCCAATCCTGTGCCACCACCATCTGGAGCTGCACACGTGGGCATAGCAATGGGGAACCTATGTGCCACACACTATTCATTCTGTCAAGGTGTCTGCATGCCCCAGTCAGACCGCGTTTTTTTATATATAGTCACAGGCAGGTACAACTCCGCAATGGGAATTCCGTGTGCACCCACAGCATGGGTGGCTCCCTGGAACCCACCGGCGGTACATAAAAATATCCCATTGCATTGCCCATCACAGCTGAGGTAGTATTGTCATGTTTAATGCAGGTGGGCTTCGGCCCACACTGCATGCCCCAGTCAGACTGGGGTTCTTTAGAAGTGGAAACAGATGCATTTACAACTCCCTGTGGACCCACAGCATGGGTGGGTGCCTGGAAGCCACCGGCGGTACATACAAAAATATCCCATTGCATTGCCCAACACAGCTGAGGTAGTAATGTCGTGCTTAATGCAGGTGGGCTTCGGCCCACACTGCATGCCCCAGTCAGACTGGGGTTCTTTAGAAGTGGACACATGCAGTTACAACTCCGTGTGGACCCACAGCATGGGTGGGTGCCAGGAACCCATCGGCGGTACATACAAATATCCCATTGCATTGCCCAACACAGCTGAGGTAGTAATGTTGTGCTTAATGCAGGTGGGCTTCGGCCCACACTACATGCCCCAGTCAGACTGGGGTTCTTTAGAAGTGGAAACAGATGCATTTACAACTCCCTGTGGACCCACAGCATGGGTGGGTGCCAGGAAGCCACCGGCGGTACATACAAAAATATCCCATTGCATTGCCCAACACAGCTGAGGTAGTAATGTCGTGCTTAATGCAGGTGGGCTTCGGCCCACACTGCATGCCCCAGTCAGACTGGGGTTCTTTAGAAGTGGACACATGCAGTTACAACTCAGTGTGGACCGACAGCATGGGTGGTTCCCTGGAACCCACTGGCGGTACATAAATATATCCCATTGCAGTGCCCAGCACAGCTGAGGTAATGTCAGCTTTAATGCAGGTGGGCTAAAAATTAATTTGATTACACTGTAGGCGAGGGCCCACAAAAATTGCTGTATCAACAGTACTAATGTACCTCTGAAAAATTGCCCATGCCCAACCAAGAGGGCAGGTGAAACCCATTAATCGCTTTGGTTAATGTGGCTTAATTTGTAACTAGGCCTGGAGGCAGCCCAGTTAAAATAAAAATTGGTTCAGGTGAAAGTTTCAACGCTTTAATGAGCATTGAAACGTATAAAAATTGTTTAGAAAAATTACATGACTGAGCCTTGTGGGCCTAAGAAAAATTTCCCGTTCGGCGTGATTATGTGAGGTTTCAGGAGGAGGAGCAGGAGGAGGAGGATGAATAGAATACACAGATAGATGAAGCGAAAAGGTCCCCGTTTTGGATGGTGATAGAGAACAATGCTTCCATCCGCGGGTGCAGCCTACGTATTGCTTAGGTATCGCTGCTGTCCGCTGGTGGAGAAGAGAAGTCTGGGGAAATCCAGGCTTTGTTCATCTTGATGAGTGTAAGCCTGTCAGCACTGTCGGTTGACAGGTGGGTACGCTTATCCGTGATGATTCCCCCAGCCACACTAAACACACTCTCTGACAAGACGCTAGCCGCAGGACAAGCAAGCACCTCCAGGGCATACAGCGCGAGTTCAGGCCACGTGTCCAGCTTCAACACCCAGTAGTTGTAGGGGGCAGAGGCGTCACCGAGAACGGTCGTGCAATCGGCTACGTACTCCCTCACCATCCTTTTACAGTGCTCCCGCCGACTGGGGACCGGTGACACAGTCTTGCTGGGGAGCCATAAAGCTGTCAAAGGCCTTAGAGAGTGTTCCCCTGCCTGCGCTGTACATGCTGCCTGATCTCTGCGCCTCCCCTGCTACCTGGGCCGCGAAAATGCGGATGGGAAGTTTACCATCAGTTTGTCCACCAGTGCCCTGTGGTATAGCATCATTCTCGAACCCCTTTCCTCTTCGGGAATGAGAGTGCAAAGGCTCTCCTTATACCGTGGATCGAGCAGTGTTTACACCCAGTAGTCCGTAGTGGCCAGAATGCGTGTAACGCGAGGGTCACGAGAAAGGCATCCTAATATGAAGTCAGCCATTTGTGCCAGGGTACCTGTACGCAACACATGGCTGTCCTCACTCAGAAGATCACTTTCAGGATCCTCCTCCTCCTCCTCCTCCTCCTCCTCAGGCCATACACGCTGAAAGGATGACAGGCAAGCTGCATCTGTCCCCTAGATAGCTACAAAGCAGGTAGCGTAGGAGCGAGGGACTGGGGGGTGGGAGATTAGGACAGGAAAGGGTTAAGCGACCAGAGGAGGTGGGAGGAGTTAATGCAGGAAGAAGAGAGAAGGAGAAGGAGTAGTGTGCCATTCCACGTGGAGTAAGAGAAGAAGGAAGACGTGTGAAGGAAGGCAGAAGATTAAAAGAGAGAAAACATGGACCAGCTTGTTCTGCAGATCAAGGAAGCTGTTGCCAGCCAGGGACCTGAGTGGCTGATGAGGATGGCCGCGGAGTTCGGAGCCACGCCGTCGGGAGAAGCCGGGGCAGGAGAAGAACAGCCGGCGCAGATGGCTTCCAGTGCGCCCCGCGGAAGACCCCAGAGAAGGAGGATTCCCCCTACCAGGCTGAGCCCGAGCCCAGCCGTGAAGAAGGGGGGCCAGAACGCAAGCCCGAGACCTGCGCGTTCAAGTATCGGTGGCGGAGCGCGGCCGCAGCGAGCCGCGGCGGGAAACAACATGGGCGCGACCGGAAGAAGCGCCGGAAGAATAGAAGAAACCCCCGAGGGACTTACCGGGACTTCAGCAGCGGCATCAGGAGCGGGTAAGTCCAGAGTGGGAAGGGGTTGCCCCGCGGCTGTCCAGCGTCAGGCGGAGAGAGAAGGGGGACGGCCTGCGCGCCGTGGCGGCGGCGGGCGGATGGATCCGCGGGCCGGAAGAAGTACCGGCGCCGGGACTCCCGAGCGGAGGGAGATGAGCGCCAGCGGTGGCAGCGAGGCTGGAAACAGCGCAAGCGGCCACAGCAGCGCGAGCGCAGTACAAGGGGGAGGGGGGGGGATGAGAAGGAAGAGGCGCAGGGCGGGAAAACAGAGGGGGGGAAGGGGGGGGAGTACTATTAGGCAGTATGGCCCCCTTGTCGCCCCAGGGCTCATGCCCTAATATGAGGGGCAGCGGGATATATTATAAAGACGCCTCAGGCCGGCAAGGGGCTTACGGGGTACGAAGGAAGGAGGGAGGAGGAGGAGGGGCAGCGAGCAGCGGTCACATGTCGCCCCGGGGTTCTTTCCCTTTTGCGAAGGACAGTCGAGCACAAGCAGTCGAAGGCACTTCAGGCCGGCAAGGGGCTTACGGGGTGGAGCAAAGCGGACAGGTGAGACAGAGGAAGGGTAAAGGGGGGGGGGGAAGCTACCTGCCCGGTAGTCAAGGGGTCGGTAGCGGGACGGAGGGGGGGTTAGGCGGCAGGCAGGGGGTTGGCAGCATGGCGCGAGGAAGCTGGCGCAGCGAAGCAAGGATAGATAGCTCGTCATCGGAGTCTGGTGAGCCTTGTACACGTCGGGAGGCGCCCCATTTCGCCAGAGGGTACAGGCGTTCGGAAGCGGTGGACAGGAGCGGTAGGCGCAGCGGCTATGGGACTTCGGTTTGGGCTTCGCAGCAGGCGTTACCATGTTCACCGGCTTCCTCCACAGATGAGAGGGGGGCCTCACGTACCGAAAGGCAGGGCGAACGGGCCGCAGCCTCCAGGGCGTCCTATGGCTATAGCATGCTACCCCGTGGTGTCTCCCGTAATAGGGACAGGGTACGACACGCGGTGGCGAGTCCGGAAAGGAGCCAACCGGGACCGAGTCACCCGTCTTTCCCCTCGGCAGGGCCGGAGGACGAATTGGAGGGTGAGTCCCAATGTGATAGAGTGTGGGGTGATTCGTCGCCCAATAACGTGAATAATTTTATGGTAGCGCTGAGAGCGCTGGTGAATGAGTTTGATAAAGGTAAAGGAACGGTGTCGTGTGTTAACCCGGGGAGACGAGACTCACCCGTGGTTGGTGATGTGGCTCACGCTACCGGGTGTTCGCCAGCGGTGGCGACCGGGAAAAGCGAAGAGTCGGTAAAAGATGGTCTACGTTTTTCAGATTCTCTATTTTGTGGCGTGGCCCCGCTGGGGGTGGGCCTCGCGGAGGACACAATTGAGAAAATCAAAAGTGGAATATACGTGGACATTTGGTCGCTCCTATCGGTGGAGCATGTGTCGGTTGATAAGGAGCGCTTCGCTGAACGGGACAAGAAGCCCAAAATAGCTAAAACATTTAGCAATTGGCTACAAGCCATGTTGACCCTGGCTCACGTTATATGCCAGTACCAGCCGGGAAAAGGCCCGGAGCTACTGGTATATATTAACACTATTCATAGCGCTTACAAGCCGCACGGCGGTGCAGCATGGTGGCGCTATGACGAAGATTTTCGTTGACGGATTTCGGGAATGAGTAACGTGAGTTGGGCGACAAAAGCGACGGATGCTTGGATCCAGTTGATCCCGGCGCAAAAGCCGTCGAAGCCCCTTTTTCAGAGCAATAACGCGGTAACTGGTGGACAGCAGGCACCCGTGGCACATAAGCCCTCGGGTTCCTGCTGGGCATTCAATGAGGGTAACTGTCGGTTTCTTGCAGCATGTAAGTTCCGGCACGAGTGCTCCTTTTGCGGCGGTGCGCATGCAGCGGTACATTGTTTTCGGAGACAAAAGCAAAACTTGCCCGCGGCCACAGCGTCGCCCGGGGGCAACGCCAGTGAACGCGCTGTTCCTGGAGGAGTGGTTAGGCAAGTACCACAGGATAAGGGAAGCAAACCTTCTTAAAGAAGGTTTTAACACGGGTTTCGTCATTCCGCATCAACCGTGTTCGGCGTTAACGCTTAGTCGCAATTTAAAATCGGCGTAAGACAATAAAGAGATGGTGATGGAGAAGCTGCTAAAGGAGGTAGAACTGGGTCGGATGGCGGGGCCTTTTCAGGAACCGCCATTCGAGAACTTACGCGTTTCACCTTTGGGCTTGGTACCAAAAAAGGAAACGGGTAAGTTCCGGCTTATCCATCACTTATCCTACCCGACGGGCGAGTCAGTCAACGACGGGATTTCCAAGGAGCAAACAGCCGTATCATATACTTCCTTCGATAGGGCTGTCTGCCTAGTACGACTGGCCGGAAAGGGGGCTCTGTTGGCAAAAGCTGATATCGAGTCCGCTTTTCGACTATTACCGGTGCATCCAGATTGCTTTCACTTGTTGGGCTGCCGCCTGGACGGCTTATATTTTGTGGATATGTGCTTACCGATGGGGTGTTCCATCTCTTGTTATTACTTTGAAGCGTTCAGTTTATTTCTGGACTGGATGCTTCGATACGAGACGGGCATCCGATCGGTGTTACATTATCTGGATGATTTCCTTTTCGTCGGGCCATCAGATTCAGAGGTATGCGGGTTGTTATTGGCATAATTTCAGGATCTGATGGGAATAAGCGGGAGTACCGCTGTCACGCGAGAAAACGGTCGGTCCGGTGACATGTCTTACATTTTTAGGCATTGAAATCGATACCATGGCAATGGTATTTCGTTTACCGGACGAGAAAGTAGCGCGGTTGCGGCAAGAAGTTAAGTTGGCTGGCAGTTCTAAAAAAGTTACACTGCACCAGCTCCAAGTAATTATAGGCTTGTTAAATTTTGCGTGTCGGGTCATTCCGATGGGCCGCCAGTTTGCAAGGCGGCTGTCATTGGCGACAGTCGGGATAAAAGAGAAACACCACTTCGTCAGAGTGACAAAGGGTATGAAGGAGGACTTGCACACATGCAAGTCTTTCTTCAAACGTTCAATGGTCAGGTGATTTGTGAAACTGCGGAAGTTGCAAACGAGGAGCTGGGACTGATGTCGGATGCATCGGGCTCCTGTGGTTTTGGTGTAATTTTGGAGGACAGTTGGTGCAGTGCACCATGGCCCAGAGAATGGTTCGAAAGACGGTGGGTGAAGAACATAACACTGCTGGAGATTTTTCCGCTAATGGTGGCGGTGGAGATCTGGGGGCCGGTTTTGGAAAACAGGAATATCTGCTTCTGGTCGGATAACCAGGCTGTAGTGACAGCGGTGAACAAGCAGACATCCAGATCTCCCTTGGTTTTGGCAGTTTTACGCCATTTGGTCTTGAGATGCCTGCAAAATAATATGAAGCTGAAGGCGAGACACGTACCCGGAGTAAACAATAACACGGCTGACGCTCTTTCTCGTTTCCAGATGGAGAGATTCAGGGAACTCCACCCGACAGCGGATGTCAAAGGGACATGTTGCCCGGCGATCTTATGAGAGATAGTAGAAGAGAGCTCACGACTCTGATTCGCAACTCCGTTGCGGAATCGACGTGGAAGCGATATATATATATGCAATATGGAAAACATGGTTGATGGCAGCAGGGGGACAATTCCCTGATGGAGCGCGGGCGACAGCGGTGACGTTAGACATTATGGCGGAGCTGCGGCGTCGGGGCGCATCGGCGAGCTCGGCGCGCAAGCACTTATCGGCCATTGCGTTTTTGTTGCGCCTGCACGGACGGCGCGATGTGACAAAGGATTTTGTCTTCGGACAGATACTTAAAGGTTGGAAAAAAGAAAGGTCGTCAAGAGACGACAGGCGGCCGATAACATTTGAATTGCTAAATGCAATGCTGAACGTTTTGGGAGCAGTGTGCAAAGACGAAAGCGAGGTGCTGCTCTTTCGTGTTGCGTTTTCGTTAGCGTTTTTCGCAGCATTGAGACTGAGCGAAATAGTGGCTCCCAGCTGTAGGAAGCTGGGGGGGTTGCGTTTCGAGGATGTGCTGTGCAGTACAGATGATATAAAGTTATGCATCAAAAAGTCCAAGACTAATGTGTATGGCGCAGGCGAGTGGCTGCGCTTGGCGGCGTTGGGGACAGCTGCGTGTCCTGTGGCGTTGCTGAAACAGTTTTTGTCGCAACACAGCGGAAAAGGACAACTGTTGGCGCATGCTTCAGGCGCCCCACTAACCAAGTTCCAATTTGGGGCGGTCATGCGCTCATGCTTGAAGAGATTAGGTTTCGAACCCAGCGAGTTTGGCACGCATTCATTCAGGATTGGCGCAGCAACGTCGGCGTTCGCTTGCGGATTAAGAGGAGACGAGGTGAAGCGGGTTGGACGCTGGAGGTCGGAGGCGTACAGGGCGTACGTCCGACCAAATTTGAGAGTTTTATAGTTAAAGTTACATTGTGGTGTGCCGTTATGTGTTTGTTTTGCAGGTTCGGAGTGGACAGTTTGGGTGGTGGGCCACTCTTTCATTCATTGGGCAGAGAAAAGAGCGGGGACCCGGCCCATTGGCAGGAACCTGGGCCTGAAAGAGGTCCAGGTGAAATGGCACGGGATAAGAGGTTTACAATGGGCCAGGCTGCTGCACGAGGTATTGTGTATCAGCAGATGATCTTAAGGAAAAGTAATCCTAGTAATTCATGCAGGCGGTAATGATCTGGGGAGGGTGAAGGTAGCGGAGTTAGTCGCCCTCATGAAGGAGGATATGCTGAGGTTTAAAAAATGTTTTGAGGAGACTGTTATAGTATGGTCCGACATAATCGCTAGGAGAGTGTGGAAGGAAGCAAGGGATGTGGAGGCGATTGACAGGGTCAGAAAAAATGTGAATTTTAAAATTTCAAAGTTTGTTAAGGCTATAGGAGGGGTAGCCATTAGGCATTGGGAGTTGGAGAAGAAGGTGCCAGGGATGTGGAGGAAGGATGGTGTCCATTTAAGCGACATAGGCATGGACACATTCTTATCGGGGTTGCAGGACGGGGTTGAGGCGGCGCTGACGCTGGCATGTGGGGGGCGGATGGCAGCGTAGGCAGGCTGCATCCTTCGTGGCGGTTTAGCGGTATTTCCATGCCAGCTGGAAGATTGAGGGTGCGTACAGGCCGTAACGGGCTTTCTCACGCCTTGAAAGGTTTAGAGCATTAGAAGTTAAGAATAGGCGATAGGCATGGAAAGAAGGAAATAAGTTGATGTTATATATTAATAATAAATAAGCTGTGGCCTTCCCACATAATTTATGCCAGCATAGAGTGATATATAGATGTCTAATAAAGAAGTTTTGTTAATAAAGAAGTTTTGTTACTAAGAAGTGGTCACGTGTTTTATTGGAAGGGAGCGGGAAGAGTGGGGCGTCCCCCCAGTCCCTCAGCAGTGGGCCAAGCTGTCTCTTCCCCCTCCTCCTCATGCTCCTCCCCCTCCTCCTCAACGCGCTGAGATATAGACATGAGGTTGCTCTGACTATCCAGCGACATACTGTCTTCCCCTGCCTCCGTTTCTGATTCCAAAGCGTCTGCCTTTATGCTTTGCAGAGAACTTCTCAAGAGGCATAGCAGAGAAATGGTGACGCTAATGATTGCAGCATCCCCGCTCACCATCTGGGTAGACTCCTCAAATTTTACAAGGACCTGGCAGATGGCTGCCAACCAGGCCCACTCTTCTGTAAATAATTGAGGAGGCTGACTCCCACTGCGCCGCGCAAGTTGGAGTTGGTATTCCACTATAGCTCTACGCTGCTCATAGAGTCTGGCCAACATGTGGAGCGTAGAGTTCCACTGTGTGGGCACGTCGCACAGCAGTCGGTGCACTGGCAGATTAAACCGATGTTGCAGGGTCCGCAGGTGGCAGCGTGCGTGTGGGATTTGCGGAAATGTGCGCAGAGCTGGCCCACCTTTCCGAGCAGGTATGACAAGTGGGGGTAGCTTTTCAGAAAGCGCTGAACCACCAAATTAAACACATGGGCCAGGCATGGCACGTGCGTGAGGCTGCCGAGCTGCAGAGCCGCCACCAGGTTACGGCTGTTGTCACACACGACCATGCCCGGTTGGAGGCTCAGCGGCGCAAGCCAGCGGTCGGTCTGCTCTGTCAGACCCTGCAGCAGTTCGTGGGCCGTGTGCCTCTTCTCTCCTAAGCTGAGTAGTTTCAGCACGGCCTGCTGACGCTTGCCCACCGCTGTGCTGGCACGCCGCGTGACACCGACTGCTGGCGACGTGCTGCTGCTGACACATCTTGATTGCGAGACAGAGGTTGCGTAGGAGGAGGAGGAGGAGGGTTTAGTGGAGGAAGCATACACCCCCGCAGATACCACCACCGAGCTGGGGCACGCAATTCGGGGGGTGGGTAGGACGTGAGCTGTCCCAGGCTCTGACTTTGTCCCAGCCTCCACTAAATTCACCCAATGTGCCGTCAGGGAGATATAGTGGCCCTGCCCGCCTGTGCTTGTCCACGTGTCTGTTGTTAAGTGGACCTTGGCAGTAACCGCGTTGGTGAGGGTGCGTACAATGTTGCGGGAGACGTGGTCGTGCAGGGCTGGGACGGCACATCGGGAAAAGTAGTGGCGACTGGGAACCGAGTAGCGCGGGGCCGCCGCCGCCATCATGCTTTTGAAAGCCTCCGTTTCCACAAGCCTATACGGCAGCATCTCTAGGCTGATCAATTTTGCAATGTGCACGTTTAACGCTTGAGCGTGCGTGTGCGTGGCGTCGTACTTGCGCTTGCACTCAAACTGCGGCGCTAGCGACGTCTGGACGATACGCTGAGAGACATTGCTGGATGGGGCCGAGGACAGCGGAGGTGAGGGTGTGGGTGCAGGCCAGGAGACGGTACTGCCTGTGTCCTCAGAGGGGGGTTGGATCTCAGTGGCAGGTTGGGGCACAGGGGGAGAGGCAGTAGTGCAAACCGGAGGCGGTGAACGGCCTTCGTCCCACCTTGTGGGGTGCTTGGCCATCATATGCCTGCGCATGCTGGTGGTGGTGCCTCCCCAGCTGATCTTGGCGCGACAAAGGTTGCACACCACTGTTCGTCGGTCGTCAGGCGTCTCTGTGAAAAACTGCCACACCGTAGAGCACCTTGACCTCTGCAGGGTGGCATGGCGCGAGAGGGCGCTTTGGGAACCAGTTGGTGGATTATTCGGTCTGGCCCTGCCTCTACCCCTGGCCACCGCAGTGGCTCGGCCTGTGCCCACACCCTGACTTGGGCCTCCGCGTCCTCGCCCGCGTCCACATCCTATAGGCCTACCCCTACCCCTCAGCATGGTGTATTACCAGTGATTTGATTTCCCAGGCAGGAAAGAAATTGGCGCAAGCCTGCTGTTAAACGTAGCTGGCTGCGTATGTTTTTTGTTAACGTTCTGCACCCACCACACACGTACCCAGAACGCTGAGGACTGACAGAGGCAGGGCACATAGAATTTTTCCCTTTTTTTTTTAAAGAAAAGGCCCACTGACTATATTCAATCAGATAAGAAATCTGTTCCACAGAAATGCAGTTATATGAAGTGCAGCAGAGCGGTGATTTTTCCCAGGAAGGCAGGAAATAAATTGGCGCAAGCCTGCTGTTAAACGTAGCTGGCTGCGTATGCATTTTTTACTATCTCCACTCACCACACACGTACACAGAACGCTGAGGACTGACAGAGGCAGGGCACATACAATTTTTCCCTTTTTTTTAAAAGAAAAGGCCCACTGACTATATTCAATCAGATAATATATGTCTTCTGGCCCTGCCTACACAATTCTCTCCCTGTAGTATTACTGCAGGGCGCAATGCTCTGCACAGCGGATTTTGAAAAAAAAAAAATGCAACACTGCTAACAGCAGCCTGCACAGTACTGCACACGGTTAAATGTGGCCCTAAGAAGGACCGTTGGGGTTCTTGAAGCCTACACTCACTCCTAACACTCTCCCTGCCTAACCACCACTTCTGTCCCTGGACTATTACTGCAGGGCGCAATGCTCTGCAGACAGCCGATTTTGAAAAAAAAAAAATTGTGCAACACTGCTAACAGCACCCTCCACAGTACTGCACACGGATAGATGTGGCACTGAGAAGGACCGTTGGGGTTCTTGAAGCCTACACTCCGTCCTAACACTCTCCCTACAGCAGCACCAGCAGCAGCACTTTCCCTCAGCTAACTCAGTCACAAGGCATCTGAGGCGAGCCGCGGGAGGGGCCGACTTTTATACTCGGGTGACATCTGATCTCCCCAGCCACTCACTGCAGGGGGGTGGTATAGGGCTTGAACGTCACAGGGCCAGAAATTCAATTGGCCAGAAAAGCGCTCTAACGTCTCAGAGAGGAAACTGAAAGTAACCCGAACATCGCGTGGTACTCGTTAAGAGTAACGAGCATCCCGAACACCCTAATATTCGCCCGAGCATCAGACGAGTACGTTCGCTCATCTCTAATTGTAACATATTTTAAATATGATCCTTAATTTATGATTATGATGGCACTGGTTATTAACAGGCTTTTCTAATATGCATATGCATATTTTATAATGTTTGTGTACAAAATATTTTTAAATGAGATATAATTGGTTAACAACATTTTATCTATACAGTATTATACTGGTAGATGGTTTTAGGGAAAGGTTTTAAGAATGAATTTATAATAATGATGAAAAGAATTCTATCTCCAGTGTATGACTGAGGGCGGAGCACTTAGATAAATCCTGTTGAGATCACAGGATGGTCAATAAAGTTGATAGAGAAATTGAGACGCACCTTGCGGTCCAAACTAAATCGGGTGATGATTCACGTTAGAAAGAGGGGAATCCCTCCCACATCCATTACGTCATGAATTGGAAGGCGGAAGATGTAACTGTGTAACAATGTATTAAACTTCACAAAGTCACAATAATAGTTCTGAAACACGTAGCGGAATAAAAGATTTTATCAATAGAAGTTTCGTAGTTCATAATGGCGCGGGTAGGTTTTAAATAGTATATAGTGATATTCCTGAACTGGCTTTGCCTGAGAGCAAAAGCCTGTGTTACCCTGGACGCCTCTTCCCCACCAAGGAGAAAGTGGACAGAAAAAGAAACTTCCTAAAGCCGACTTGGACAACAGGTGCCGGAGGGTTCTCCCAGTGAGATGAATTAACCTTTCGAGCACCAGGTGAGTTACATATTCACCTTCCACTTTTATTTATATACATATAATTGCTTGAGGCACATTCTGATGTTATATAATTTCTTTCTGGTGACGGGGCTTTAAATACCCTTCCTCCAGCAAAGCGAGCGCTGTGATTGGATCGTGCGCCAGCCAGTCATAGCCGGCGTTCGATCCTATCACAGTGCTCGCTTTGTTGGAGGCGGGGTATTCAAAGCCCCGTTTACCAGACAGAACTGATACGAGGGGGTGCTGATAAGTCTTTGGCTTTGTGTTCTTTTTTTGTTTCTATGGTAACGAATGTTACATCACATGAAAGCCTTATATGTCTAATATATGTTTTCAAAATTTTTTGTTTGTAGCTTATGGCAACAGTGATCTAGGCAGTCGGGAAAACAAAATGGTGGAGTCTAAGGTGATATTCGCAGCAAATGAGAGCAGAGGAGTGATAAAATTCTTGTTTCTGCAAGGAAAGTCCGTAAATGATATTCATGGTGATATGTCACAGACATTTGGGGATCAATGCCGTTCATATTCTACAGTTAAGAACTGGGTTGCCAAATATAAAACGGGCGACTTCAGCACCAATAATGAGGTACGTCCTGGACGACCGAGAGAGGTTGTTGTCCTGGAGATCGTCGATGCTGTGCACAACCTCATACTGGAGAATCAGAGAATTTCAGCTAAAGGAATAGCAGACATCATGGGGATTTCTCGTGAACGTGTTTGTGTCATTATCCATGAACATTTGAACATGAAGAAGCTATCTGCAAAGTGGGTCCCCAAATGTTTGACAAAAGATCAGAAAAGCATGCGAGTGAAAACTTCCCAGTCCATTTGTCAGCGTTTCCAGACTGATAAGAACTTCTTGGATCGACTGGTCACTATGGATGAGACCTGGATTTATTTGTATGACCCTGAAACCAAGGAGCAGTCAATAGAGTAGAGGCACAGTGGTTCTCCTCGCCCAAAGAAGTTCAGGGTGCAAAAATCAGTCACTAAGGTGATGGCTTCTGTGTTCTGAGATAAGGAGGGCGTGCTACTAGTGGACTACCTTCAAAATGGTTCCACCATCAATTCAAGGTATTACATTGAACTTTTGGACCAATTGAAGGCAGCTCTGAAGGCCAAAAGGCATGGCAAGCTGTCCAAAGGAATCTTGTTCCTGCAAGACAACGCCTCTGCTCACACTGCACAAGCAACCACGGCAAAACTGGTGGAGCTAGGCTTCCAGCTGGTTGACCACCCACCTTATTAACCAGATCTAACTCCCTCCAACTCTCATCTGTTTTCAAACCTGAAGAAACACCTCAAGAGTACCAAAATTCACACCAATTCTGATACCATGGCTGGTACGGATGACTGGTTTGAGGCACAACCGAAATCCTTCTTTTCGCAAGGCTTACAGAACTTGGAATACCGATGTAAGAAGAGTGTTGATATCAGTGGAGAGTATGTGGAATAAATGTAAAGTTTCATCTTCCTATCTTGTTTCTTTCTGGGTAAAGCCAAAGACTTATCAGCATGGCCTCTGTGATAAATTCTTGTAGATCAATCATATAATTGCTGTAATGTCTCAAATGATACTGTTAAGCCAACATAGCCACATCATGTGGGATACAAGTATGAATAGAAACCGCATCACGTCCTATCCAAAAAAAACTGAGAAGACCAACTTTAGGCTCAGAATTCCTGTGGACACCTGTGTAGTCATGAATGTACCCAGGAGCTTGCCGTACCAGAGGCTGCAAGAGTCCCAATCCAATTTGGCAAAAATCTGATCGATCACGGTGAACAGCAGTACTTAGATCAGCATATGAAATGCTAGTCTGAGTGATTATGCTCCATTGCTTCTCGGCAGAAAATATCCTTGATATGGCAGCTTATGGAGGCACCATAAGGCAGCACACAGTGCTTACAGCTCTACCTTGTACACAAGTCCTTCAAAATGCTAAATTCTAAAGAAAGCATAAAACTAAATTATGTACCCATCAAAAGTATTAACATTGATTATGTTTTGTGCAAACATTCTGAAAGACCGTCTGCTGGTGAACCTATTATCTTTTGTGGGTTCATTATTATTTTTTTGGCTGAAGCCTTTGTTTGTTTATCCAAGCTCCTTTTAATGTATATTGCCCCCTCCATACATTACTCATATAACATAATGATTATCTTGCTGGGTACAAGCAGGATGTACATTTTTAAGAGCCCTGCATAAAGCATTTAAAGGGGTTGTCCCGCGAAAGCAAGTGGGGGTAAGCACTTCTGTATGGCCATATTAATGCACTTTGTAATATACATTGTGCATTAAATATGAGCCATACAGAAGTTATTCACTTACTTGTCTCCGTCCTCGCGCTGTCTCTGTGTCCCCGTCGCCATGGTGCCGTCTAATTTCTTCCTCACCAGTCCGTTTTAGACGTGCTTGCGCAGTCTCTTCTCTTCCCTCTGTGAACGAGCCTCTCCAGCGTGCCCACGAGCATCACAGACACCTCACTTACCAGGGCAAGCTGCAGCGGCTTGATTGTGTTCGGTCCCGGGCTGGCGGGCTGCTGGTCCCGTGTGCCTTTCACCGGCTGCTGAGGTCCCGTGTGGCATCCTGGCAGCTGGCAGTCCGATGGCCTTCCGGGAGCCCGGCTGGCTGCTCCCATCTAGGAGCAGCCAGCCGGGACTATCCAGGAGCAGCCAGCCGGGACAACCGACCAGCAGCCAGGAGCCACACGGGACCAGCAGCCGGGAGCCACACGGGACCAGCAGCCGCCAGCCGGGACGAACACAATCCAAGCCGTGCAGCTGCCTGGGTAAGTGAGGTGTCTGTGATGCTGTGGGCGCTGGGGGGGGGGGGGGGGTGAGGTGTCTGGGGTGCTGTGGGCGCTGGGGGGTGGGGGGGTGAGGTGTCTGGGGTGCATGAATAAATGCATGGCTGGATATGTGTGCATAAGTGCGTGCGGATGCACGGATGGATGAGGCTGAATTAATGAATGAATGAATGCATGCATGGATGTGTGCAGGCCGCATGAGCGTTGGGATGAGGCCGCAAGGGCGGATGTGTTTGTACGTGATGATGGGTGCATAAGTCTGTGTGGATGCATGGATGGGGCCGCATGGGCGGATGTGTGTAGGCCGCATGGGCGGATGTGTTTGTACGTGATGATGCGTGCATAAGTCTGTGTGGATGCATGGATGGGGCCGCATGGGCGGATGTGTGTAGGCCGCATGGGCGGATGTGTTTGTACGTGATGATGCGTGCATAAGTCTGTGTGGATGCATGGATGGGGCCGCATGGGCGGATGTGTTTGTACGTGATGATGCATGCATGCATAAGTCTGTGTGGATGCATGGATGGGGCCGCATGGGTGGATGTGTGTAGGCCGCATGGGCGGATGTGTTTGTACGTGATGATGCGTGCATAAGTCTGTGTGGATGCATGGATGGGGCCGCATGGGCGTTGGGATGAGGCCGCAAGGGCGGATGTGTTTGTACGTGATGATGCGTGCATAAGTCTGTGTGGATGCATGGATGGGGCCGCATGGGCGGATGTGTGTGTGGTTGTGTGTGTGTGTATAGGGATGGATGCATGCATGTATGTATGTGTATGTGCAGATGGATGGATGTGTCTGTTGGTCTGTATCTGTGGGTGGGTGGGTTGGTTGTTGTAGCTTAGCATCTCTGTTGATCTACACCTTCTTGTCTTTAAAATGCAGAGCGTATACGTCGGAGCGCATCGGTGGCCATTGGAGATTCCTGGGTTTGGACTCGTGATATTCTTCCGAAGTTACTGCAGGAGGGTGAGTATTTGCACCACATTTTCTTTCCCACACACAGCAGATCAGTCACTTTAAAACACAAAATCACAATGCCTAGCTGCGTGGTTCCAACTTGCACTACATCCTGGAAGAAGGGAGGCGAAAGTGCTTGTCTTCATGTCTTTCCAACGAATATCGAAAAAACAAGACTTTGGCTACAGCAGGCTCCTCACATCTTTGTTGACGTTGAAGAGTGGCTTACTAAGATTTCCCCAAAAAAAGATTCTTACAGTTATCGTTTGTGCAGCAAACATTTCTTGGAGGATTGCTACATAACAGTCGGCGACCGTAAAAAATTGAAGCCCAATGCTGTGCCAAGTATATTCCCAACAGCGTTGGAAATTGAGACCCGGTTAGCGAAGAAAGGTGAACCTTCAAGAAAACGCAGAAGAATTGGGGAGACGCAGCAGCCAGAAAGTTCAGCCACAGAAACTTCGAGGGAAGAGACTTCGCACGAAGAATCTACCCTGGTTGCACCTAGCGCGGTTCAAGAAATGACAGTCGACGTGTATCTACAAGGTGATGAAACACAGCTAGAAATTCCTATGACAGTAATCAGTGAAGGTTGTACAGTAGATGCAAAGGTAATTGTCAATTTCAAAAGACAATTTGAGCAAAGAGAAACCGACAACGAAGCAAGCAATGCAGGGAGGGGTAAATGCAAGGCCTGTCAAGCAGCGGCAAATAAATCGCAACACAGGACACAACTCCAGTCAAGAAGCATTGGCATCCAATGCAATGAAGTAGAAGCCAGTCCACACCGGAATCCAATTTCATTTAAAATCCCACAGGGCACTCCGTGCTCTTCTACACCATTAAAAACCAATATGGGTAATACTGCCTTCCAAGAGATACCAGAAGAGAGCCCAATATCCAAAACAGCCAATGAGGCCGATAGAATCAATATGCAACCCTCAAGTTGCAATATTGCTTCTACTTTTGAGGAAAGCCTTTCAAGTGTTTTTTCTGATGATCAAAACGACTCGACATTCAAAGCATCGCAAGCATCGGAGAGTTCCGGTAGTGAGGATTTTGCCATTCCTTCTGATTCCAATAACCCCTTGAGCTACCCCTTACCAGAATTTGTAACCTTAGCTCCAACAGAGATGGACCCATCCGCTGAAGAAAAGTACATAGTTTTCAAAAGCTCCTTGATGGGTTTATTTTCAATGATCCCTTGCCCTTACCGAAATCAATGCTTTCTTAAACTAACTCATGTCAAGATTTTCCCAAAGGGATCAATGGTAATTGTGAAATCTTTCTGTGAAAGAGGCTACACCTGCAACTTGTGGCGAAGCCAACCACTCATCCACAATTGCCCGGCGGGGAACATTTTACTTGCTTCCAGTGTCCTTCTTAGCAGATCTAATTTTGCAAAAGTTAGTAATATGCTACATATTCTGAAACTTCAAGGAATCTCAAAAACCACTTTCTACCGCCACCAACATCACTTATTATTCTCAGTGATAGATAATCATTGGATGCAGTAGAGGGCAAATCTAATAGCAGAAATGAAATCAACACCCTTGTATTTAGCTGGCGATGGGCAATCCGATAGCCTGGGTTTTTCAGCAAAGTACACCGTTTATACTTTTTTGGAGTTGAAGAGCAAAAAAAATTGTGGGCTTCACGTTGGAACAACTTGTTCCACCTGCTTCGTCAGTTTCGCTCGAAACCACTGCATTCCAGAAAACACTAATTGAATTGATCGCCGATGAATTAAACATTCAAATAGTCACAACTAATCGGCATGTCTCCATACGTAAGGTAATGCGCCAGGAATTCCCAGAAATTATGCATGAATTTGATGTCTGGCATGTGGCCAAAGCTGTCGGCAAGCAGTTGCTTGTGGCTTCCAAAAGCACACACTGCGCAACCATTTCCCCGTGGATATCGAGCCTCAAAAATCATCTGTGGTGGTGTTCGCATACCAGTCAAAAAAATCCCGAATTACTGGTAGAAAAATGGAAATCGGCAACAAATCACATTATCAACGTTCACGAGTGGGAGAACAATGCCCAATATCACCGCTGCAGTCACGCCCTTCTTGAACCAACCACCGCTTGGTTAGCCCCTAACACTACAGCACATACCAAATTCAAAACCGTGGTTCTGAAAACAAGTTTACTGAAAGACATCCGCCATCTTTCCAATTTTTGTCACACTGGCGATTTGGAGATTTTTCACGCAAGTGTATTGAAATACAGGCCCAAACGAATTCATTTTTTTAATGACGGAATGGTGGCTAGAACGCAACTTGCTGTTCTAGACCACAATTACAACGTAGGTAGGATTCAAAAGCTCAGAAAAACACAATCAGAAGACGGGATAGAGGACCGGAAGTGTTACCGAGTGGAGTACTCAAAAGCACGGAAGCAGTGGATTTTGAAAGCTCTTTATGAGCCTAAGTCCATTGCATTTGTATTTGACATAATTCGTGAGATTGTGATGTTCGCCAAAGGTGAGATGTCCATCTCCTGGCATTCAAAATCCTCAGAATTCCCTCATAATATTGCACCTGTTGTGAAACCCAGTGAAGAGGAATTGGTTCACAAATTTCAAAGTCGATTTCCAAGGTAATCAAGAAAAAATTTTGGTGGGTATAAAAAAAAAAACAAAAAACCAACAAACTTTAACGAAAAATTTAGTAATATTTTTGTATCATGTGCAACCATTGTTTCATGTCTGTCTATTGTAAATAAGTGAACTACAATTTTCAACGGTTCGTCTGTCTCTTTTATCTGTGTCTCTTTATTACTTACTTTGTCTTTTGTATAGTTTACATGTGCGTTGCAATCTTATTTCCATGTGTGTATAGTAAAGATGAGCGAACGTGTTCGGCTCCGCCCCTTTTCGCCCGAACACCGAACTTTGCGAGCAATTCCGTGCTCGGGCGAAAAAAGTTCGGGGGTTGCCGTGGCAGCGCGGGGGGGTGCGGCGGGGAGTGGGGGGGAGAGGGAGAGAGAGAGGGCTCCCCCCTGTTCCCCGCTGCTGCCGCCCGCGCCGCCGTGCCTCTCCCCGCCCCCCGGCGCCCCCCGAATCTTTACGCGCGGACACTGAAGTCCTCGGTAAAGCCGGTGTCCGGGTGCGTAAGTGTTCGTTAAGAACACGTTCGCTCATCTCTAGTGTATAGTGATATTTATTTAACATTTTGGTCACTTATCCTTATTTATTTCCTATGCCCTCTAGTCCCTTTTGTTAATCGCATTAACATCCCTTTTTACTCTTTGCAATCATCTGCATAAAATGTCTTTTTTGTATAGAATGTATAACGGGTACAATGTGAAATGTTGCCGGTCTTATCCCATAAATCCTATGCATTTTTCCACGGGTGTTTCTAACTAATTTTACATTTTTTATTAATTTTTTAAATTTTGTAAAAAATTCGGTCCTTTACGGTAGAATTTTTAGTTAGGGAATTTTTAATTTTTTTAGATTGGTCTCGCAAGAGAATGAGGATCCTTGTCGTGGATTGCGGGCTTACGGTAAAATGACCAAATTAATGACACTCGTATTTAAAAGTATAGCCATAATATTTATAAAATGTTTTTGCACAAAAATTCTTAATTTGGTCATTTTATTAACCAATACCTCATTGCAAATTTTTTTTGATGTAAGTTATTGTACTAACATGACTTACAAAGTAGGTGCATGTGTTTGCGAATACATACGCACGCGCACCTTGTCCAAGTGTCCACGTGTCCACTTGTCCAAGTGTCCACTTGTCCAAGTGTACAAGCGTACATGTGTACATGGTTACGTCTGTCTGGGAGATATATATATTTATATATATAATCTCTCTCATACACACCCACGCAGACGTATGCATATATGTATGTATTACACACATACACACACACCTGTGGGTATGTTACATACATGCATACATAGACATACACGCGTATACTATATATATGTGTGTACATGCATATATACCCACACATATTTTGGTGAAGAAAACTATTTGTTCCATCACACCATCGATGTTGGGAGTGCATTGCAGCTATTACAGTACTTTCTGCTGAGACTTCAGCACTCGACAGCTCCCTGCTATAACGAAGCCTTGCCTCGCTGTGCAGGGGAAAGGTTCAGCACTGGACAGCTCCCTCCTCCCTTATAGAGACCTGCAAAGGAATACACAGGCAGGCAGGCAGAAAAACAGATAGAGGCAGACAGATAGAGAGAGAGAGGCAGACAGATAGAGAGAGAGAGGCAGACAGATAGAGAGAGGCAGACAGATAGATAGAGAGAGGCAGACAGATAGATAGAGAGAGGCAGACAGATAGAGAGAGGCAGACAGATAGAGAGAGGCAGACAGATAGAGAGAGGCAGACAGATAGAGAGAGGCAGACAGATAGAGAGAGGCAGACAGATAGAGAGAGGCAGACAGATAGAGAGAGGCAGACAGATAGAGAGAGGCAGACAGATAGATAGAGAGAGGCAGATAGATAGAGAGAGGCAGACAGATAGAGAGAGGCAGATAGATAGAGAGAGGCAGATAGATAGAGAGAGGCAGATAGATAGAGAGAGGCAGATAGATAGAGAGAGGCAGATAGATAGAGAGAGGCAGACAGATAGATAGAGAGAGGCAGACAGATACACAGGCATACAGATATATATGTGTGTCAAAATACATACACTCACAACCCACAGTTTGTGTGTGTATATATTATACACACTAACATACGCATATGTAGTCATGTATATACATAATGATAGAACGATTAGTGATTATAGTCGAGACGTTCCAAATAAAAAAACCACACACTATATTTCACAAAAAAATGTATTAACATTTTAAAATCTGTAAAGCCTGAATACAAAATTGCACAAATTAAAACATCCTACAAGTTCAACTGGAAATCCAAATTGCTTTCAGTCGGGTCCATGTAGAACTGGAAATCAGTGTAATTTCCTTGCGGATCAGGGTAAGCTGTCCGTATTGATTTAATCACACACGCTGGTATGGGGATTCTATTGTTTTTCCCCAAGAATCCATGTATCCACGCTGTATAAGAGCGATATGCGCCCACACGCATAACCCTAAGAAAAAACGAAAGGAAATATATTAATATTTCTAAACTTATTAAAAAAATTTTAATAGTCTACATGAAAACAAAAAAAAAAGACGCATTGATATCTTATGTTTTTCCATGTTGCCTTTTTCACTAACCTTTTTTCCTTTTCAAATAAACTTTTTCCTTTGTTAAAAATTATACTTGCATTGTCTTGTGTGTTGTACAATAAAATTGTAATAAATACCTATTGTTTGTGGTGTCGTACTGTCTCCGGGTGACCAGTGCAGATAGTCTTATCGCGTGTTCTATGTTTTCGCGCACAAGCGCATACTGAGCAAATAACGGATGTTGTGTAACACATACGCAAGCTTCTGGTAACATCTGTAGGACTACTTCGTGTTCTCGACAACAGACACACTCCGCCACTGTGGGCATGCAAATGCACTGCCCACAGTGACACCACTCTTTGTTGGCAAGCCTGCCATGGGGATCTTCAGTGGATCCTGAAGCACCCGCTTCTGGTGCACCCTGCGGATCGTTTTGAAAACACTGGAGACTGCTTATGTCCGCCTGAGCATATAGCGAGTCTGCCAGTTGTTGTTGAACCTAAGAAGGGATTAATATGAAGAATACTGTATTTAATGTTTTAGGAAAAAAGGAAGGGGTACATTTTTAATTGTATGGTGTTGCTGAAAGCGGCATGATCATCCTTATTAGGCAGGGCACAGATTCCTGTATGTATATGTGCATACATACACAGACGTACGTACGAGTTTGTATGTATATACACAGATGTACGTACGTGTTTGTATGTATATACTGACTTACGGGTGTGTATGCATTAACACGTACACGCGTGCGTACCGGTGTATGCCTAAACACGTACACGCGTGTGTCTGTGTGTATATATATATATATATATATATATATATATATTAAATATAATGTGTGTGTACACACGTAATTAAGTGTGACTGTATATACACATACACTCGTTCCTACGTGTGACTGTATATACACATACACTCGTTCCTACGTGTGACTGTATATACACATAAACTCGTTCCTACGTGTGTATGTATATACAGATACACACGCGCATGTGTGTATATACACACACACACGTGTGTATGTATATACACACGTGTGTGTATGTATATACACACGTGTGTGTATGTATATACACACATGAAATAATGTATTGAAATAATAAATTGTACAGGACTGATGCATAGTTGCGGTTTCAAACAATAAACAAAAAAAATTTTATACATATTTCAACACATACCGCCGAATAATGCCGAGTTTCGGGGAAATCCTCATCATTTTCCTCGCTATCAGATTAAAAGTCCTGCTAAAAAAAAAAAAAATGTATTCTGTTTATTACCATTGGTTTGCTGCAACCTTTCTATTTTCAGCAAAAACTTACCTCTCCAAAAGAATCGGATGAATAATCAAGCTCCTCAAATTCAAGATCTTCCTGGTACATGTTTGTTCTTGAATTGGACTACAAAAAAACTTTAAAAAAAACAAAAAAACACCAAGTTAGTGGCACTTCAATAACAGTTATGGAAGCAGCAGCATTTTCTAATAACAATCTTTTAAAGGTCCATGGCAGGCATAATTTAGGCAAATTTTAGATTGATTACTGGGCGATTGTGGACACATTGTTGATAGCTAGCATTATCCGCAGTCTGTAGGCAGATAGCATGCATATTGTATGTAGAATGCAGGTTAATAGTGTCGATTGAAGGCAGTGTTTGTGTGTAGATTGCATGCAGATGCTATGTCTATTCCATGCAAATTTTCCGAAGATTGCATGATAATTGTATGAATGAATTGTGCGGAATGTATGCTGATTCAAAGCGGTTTGCAGTCACATGCACATTGCAGCACATGGCAGGCACATGGAAGCACACGGCAGGCACAAAAAAAAAAAAAAGGCAGGCACATGGAAGCATACGGCAGGCACAAAAAAAAGCAGCAAACGGAAGCACACGGCAGGCACATGGAAGCACACGGCAGGCAAATGGAAGCACATGGCAGGCCCCCCCAAAAAAAGAAGCACACGGCAGGCACCAAAAAAAAAAAACAGCACACGGAAGGCACAAAAAAAAAAAAAAAAAAACATGGAAGCACACGGCAGGCACAAAAAAGAATTAAAAAAAAAAGGACATGGCAGGCACACGGCAGGCACAGAAAAAAAAGCAGCACATGGCAGGCACACAGAAGCACACGGCAGGCACATGTTAGAACCCGGCAGGCACATGGAAGCACACAGCAGGCACAAAAAAAAAAAAGGGAAGCACACGGCAGGCAAAAAACAAAATAAAACAAAAAAACACATGGAAGGCACACGGCAGGTATATGGAAGCACACGGCAGGCACAAAAAAAACGAGAACACGCCAGGCACATGGAAGCACACGGCAGGCACCAAAAAAATAAAAAATACCCCTGGCAGGCACACGGCAGGCACATAAAAGCACACGGCAAGCACAAAAAAATAAAATAAAATACACTGCAGGCACATGAAAGCACACGGCAGGCACAAAAATAAAGAAAAAAAGAAAAAAGCCGGCACAAAAAAAAATAAAAAAAAAATACACGGCAGGCACATGAAAGCACACGGTAGGCACAAAAAATAAAAAAATAAGCACATGGCAGGCGAATGGAAGCAGGCGGCATGCACAATAAACACTGCAGTCGCGATAGCAGCACACAGCAGGAAAAAAAAAACGCAGCACATGGCAGGCACTATAAAAATGTAAGACACATTACTATACAGGGCATGCACAATACATTTTTCATGCACAGACTCACTGCATAAGGCAATGATCCTGTGCTAATAAAAGCATGAAAGAGTACCGCGGAAAGGTGCACTTACCTGCGCTTCTGTGTGGTCAAGAGATGGGAGAAACAGCTGTTTGCTGTTTTCTCCGGTAGACTCCACCTCCCGCTGTGACGCTTTCTGCCGACCAGCCAATGTGGCGGCTGGAGCGGCGTTTCATTCATTTGCAAGTGCACGCCTCCACCGATGACGTCAGTCACCTGCTCACGTGACCGGCGTCTCGGGAGCGCGCATGAAGGCCTCCAGGAAGAGCGAGCATTGCACCGTGGAACGCACCCAGGGACAACGCAGGCGCCATCTTACATGGAGAAGTTTAAAAGTTATTATTTCTGCTAAACTGTAAGTAGGATGCGGTTTATAACCGCTCAAAAGGGCTGCTTTATGACGGGGGGTGACAGGGGGAATGGGCTAATAATATAAAATTTTGCGGTTTTGCCTCGGGACAACCCCTTTAAAACAAATTAAATTTCAGAAAAGCTTTGGGAGCTCAAGATGAATGTTTATGCGAAATCCAAGAAGCTGTTGTACAAACAGGTAAACTAAACATAATAATTCAAACTAATTGACTTTGAAGTTAATTTTTGTTTATTTAGCATCTATGAAAATATACCTACTTATCTTAACTCTAAGCTGCTCCATTACTTTACTGGGAATATAAAGTTTTGTGCTTAGCTTAAAGCCATATATAAAAGTTCTTCTAAATGTATATAGTATGATCATTTTCCTTAGGACTCTAAAATGTGGCAAAAAATGCCATTCTCACACCGTTATCCTACCAGCTGCAGGGTGTATTTTTTAGTGCTGTGCCACAGCTGCTGCAGAACATCAAAATATACACTATCAAAATAATTTTCAGACATGAATGTCTCTTTACTTCTAAGGCCGGAATCACACAGGCGAGAAACTTGCGCCAGTTTTCTGCGATGCAAGAGCCCGGAAAATGACACAACTATGAAATGTATTTTTTTCAATGTGTTTATTCCCATGTGCGACTTTTCTCTTTATGTGATCCTGCGAGAATTAAAAACCGCAGCATGTCCTGTCTTGTTTCAGAATGGTATGTCTTCTTGCCCATGTGTTCCTAAGGACCCTCTGTATTCTCGCATTGCCTTGTGTTGTCTTGCAATGTTTCTGTGATGCATTTTCATGCGTATTGCTATGGGAATATATGCAAATTTAAGCGGACGTGCTCATCAGCTTCTTAGCAGTGTGGAGGCCTGTTTGGAGCAGCGTGGAGGCAGGAGTTGTTGGCAACTTTCAAAAACACGACATACATTTATATAGACGAGGAGCACTTGATCTATCTGGTGCAGGGGCACCCCATCCTGTGGTACATCAGGAGAGTGGAGTACCATATCAGGAGCCGGAGGGACTTGGTGTAGGAGGAAGTTGCAGAGCTTCTTTTAGGGAAGCAGTGGGAGTCCCCACACTCCCTCCACAATACTGATGCCAGCCATAAGCCCCGTTCCCTGCAAATGATGCAACAGGATACCCGCCTGTATCACATCTTGTATCCAAGCTAAAGGCAGCCCAATAGGTTACTAGAGCCTCCATGCCCCCCTGTATCACAATTTGCATCCAAGCTAGAGGCAGCCCAACAGAGTACTAGAGCCTCAATGCCCCCGTATCACATCTTGTATTCAAGCTAGAGGTGGTACAACAGGGTACTAGAGCCTCCATGCCCACCCATATCCCATCTTGCATCCAGGCTAGAGGCGGTACAACAGGGTACTAGAGCCTCCATGCCTGCCCATATCACATCTTTTATCTAAGCAGGAGATGGTACAACGGGGTACTAGTGCCTCCATAGCCACCCATATCATATCTTGCATCCAAGCTAGAGGTGGTACAACAGGGTACTAGAGCCTTCATGCATGCTGTACCACATCTTGCATCCAAGCTAGAGGCCGTACAACAGGATACTAGAGCCTCTATGCCCACCGTTATCACATCTTGTATGCAAGCTAGAGGCAGTACAACAGGGTATTAGAGCCTCCATGCTGCCCTTATCACATCTTGTATGTAAGCTAGAGGTGGTACAGCAGACTACTAGAGCCTCCATGAGAAGGAAATATATATATCCTTGTAGGTAGATAAGAGAAAACAATGGAATATATACATTTATATAGATATAGTTATGTGCCTTTCTTTTTATATGTATACTAACTTTATTCTCATATGTACTAACTCTATGAAAAACTTAATACTTCGCCTTACATCAGATATGCCAAGATGCTTTGCAAGGCAAACAGAGAAAGAATGTCCAAAGAAACTGGATGAAGGTTAAAGTGAAGGAGAGAAGAGATATGGAGAATGCATGCTTAGCTGCTTTTTTAGAATTGAGTGGGTGATTCTTTGCACTGGAGTTAATTGAATATGTGATTTTCTGTACATAAGCCAGAGGCGCCATATCAAGATAACGACTGTTCAACTATGCATCTGAACTTTCACTATCTCAGGCCGGAAATCCGGACTTTCCATATATGGTTATACGGTGGAGTTGAGCCAATGAGCTCATCACCCATTTCTAGTTATGAGACCAAAGGGTATAAGATCCCATGTAATCTGTAATAAAGCGCGCGGCGCAGTCATGTCCCCGTGTGAGGAACTATACCAGACTTCCGTGTGTGGTGTTTTCTTCCTTACCGCCGGCAGCGGGGCAAGTGGGGTGGGCCTGATTGGTGCTGTACTTAGAATTTCTCTGACAAATGGTGCCGAAACCCGGGACGACAAAACCGGAGCCGTGCAGCCCTGTCCACCCGGATCCACGCCACGGGGAAGCCGTCCTGCTGCAAACCGAGCCTGATCAACTCACAGAACTCCACGTAAGACCAGCATATATTTATGTTGTGTTTTACACTGCGAGTCTTGCAGCAGGAGGGACTATCTGTGTTTTGTGACCGGACGGGTTGGGTTAAGAGTTCTACACGGTAACTCGTGTGGGCTTCGGGTTTGCCGTCATGGACCACTGACCGTGATATGCGCACCAATCGCTCACCCAGAAACTAGTCTGTAGTCTATTTGTACTTTGAAGTCCATAGTGTTTTAACAATAGTGGAGATTGTTGTATCTGCAGAATTTTTTTTCCTCTTACTTTTCATTTTGTCTCATAGTAGAAGGGACCCTCGGTTTTAGTTTAGTTAGTTAATGGTTTAGCAGAGGAGGAGATGCACTCTATGAGATAGGTCTCATAGAAAAAGGGACTCTCGGTTGTTTTGCCTTATATATGGGGCTAACGATTTGATTTCAGAGAGATGCATTCTGTGAGGCTGGTTCCATAGGAGAAAGGACCCTCGGTTGTTTTGCCGGTATATAAGGGGCTGACAATTTGGAATTAAGAGGGATGCACTCTATGGAGCGTGTTATTATTATTGTTGTTGTTCTAATATGCGTAAGATCTTATTAAAGAAGACAGAGCCCTTTATGGGCCGCCGCCGTGCGGATCAATTGGTGGAGGAGAGACAGGAGTTCCAATGTGTAAAATGTAAGAAAACTTATGAAAATGTGTAACAAGGACCCGCACGGTAGATTACAGCATGGTGTCTGGGAGGAGGTCTTTAGGACCAAGAAGCGTGCCTTGAAAGACCAAGGTTTCCTAGAAAGTGCTGGAGTGAGGAGGAGAGAGAGACAGTCAGAGAGAGTTAAGTATGTACACATTATTTGTTTAGTAAAGTATCCGTAAGTGAAATGTTGGAAAGTACAGTAAGTGATCAAGAGGGTGTCGGGAGAGTGTCTATTGAAGGTTACATTGGCAGTTAGGTAGGGAGAGAAATATGGGGAACAAGCAAAGTCGAGAAGAAGGTTACAATGCATGTGATTTGTTGGCAAAGAGAGAGGAAAAGGTGTATAATATGTATAATCCATACTAGATGGATATATATATGTGTATATATGTATATACTGTATGTGCAAATGGTTAACTGAGCTTGCTTTTAGATGAGAAAGATTGTTTACATGAAGCTGCAGAGCTTGTGTTTAGTTTTCAAGGTCAAGCGATAAAGTAGAGAGAATGAAATAATGACCCTGGAAAATATCTTTGCTTGCTTAAATGGAATGAAAGCTTATAATGAATTTAATTAATTATACTGTCTTACAAGGCAGGAAATATAGCAATTTCTAAGGTATATTCTTACTTATACAGGGGTTGAAAATGCAAAACAACTCAGTCAGTGAATGCATATTCGGAGAGATAACAGTTGGTTTTACAAAGGTGGGGGCTTTCAGATTTCACTCCAAACTCAGGGTCACAGAAACTAAAATACTTTAGCGTTTAATATAGCATATAATAGCTTCAGTAAATAAGAAAGAGAGAATGTCTCAGTCACTCAGCAAACTTTTTTCACATAATTTGTCAAAGATAGCGCTCATTCACAATCTCATCTCAATAGAATCATGTACTTTATAACATTATAGCACTCACCTCAATGTTTTTCAACTGATGTATGTTTGTTTGTCAAACTTTTTTTTGTCTGTGCGTCTGTGTGTACTGGGACACCTTCAATAGGGGGTGACGGAGCAGACTTGAGCGCATGGATGGATGAAAGTTAATGCCCAGTGCTCAGGCTGTGATGAATGTGGGATGTGTGATGCAGATATTGACTAGGGATGGAGGTCCCCCCCATGCATGGGACTTTACTTGGTTGTGATGTGGATGCTTGGACGGTTAAGCTGAAATGAAGGTGTGAAAAAAAAAGACGCAAGCGACCAATATCGAAGGGGTGGAGCTAGATGATGTAAAGGACGTAATGTTTCATCCCTCTTGTCCACAAGGGAGGGGGTGAGGATCTTGAGCAGCTAGTAAAAGTTTTTTTGTTTTTTTTTCTCTCTCTCAAATTTGATAAGACATTGCAGGCAGGATCAGATTAATAATGAATTTGCTTAAAGGATATCACATTTCCAATATTAATAGATGTTTGTAGATTATTCTGCCCCGATGTAACTCATGTCTCTGTTATTGGTGCTAACATCTTACAGGCCTTATCTGCATCCATCAAATCTTTTTACAATGTGATACTACCTTGAACTTGGCTACTCTTCTTACAATTGAGTATCCTGGTTCAAAGGGGGGGGGGGAGGAGAAGGCATAGGTGATCTAGGTATTGCAAATCAGCCATTTTTAAATTTTTTGCAACAAGATTCTGATCTTTTTGAAATAGAATATCAGCCTGATTGTCTAGCATTGATGCAACAAGAAAATTTAAGTTTTAAAAAGTTACTGAAAGCCCTTGTTAACAATGCATATTTTGAGTTGTTTTTTATAGATGGTACCAGGGTGATTGACGACTCCACACTGGATATGTAGTGGTCACACAACAAGATGTCCTAAAAGCAGAATGCTCCGCATGTCGCAGTACAAGAAGCGGAACTAAAAAGGCCATCACTGAGGCGAGTAGAGTGGCCACAGGTAAGACGGCAACCTTTTACACTGACTCCCGGTATGCATTTGGCATAGCTCATGATTACGGCCCAACAGGGAAGGCCAGACAGTTTTTTACCTCAGCAGGACAGCCAATTAAAAATGATGCAGCGGTCTCACGGAGGCCCTACTTCTACCCGACAAAGTGGAAAGCTCACATCAATTCCTACACCGGAGAAGCAAGAGGCAACACCATCACAGACCACACAGCAAAAGTAGCGGCCCTCAAGCCGTGGAAGAAAAGAAGAAAAGAAGAATTTAACAATAACTTTGACTAAACCTTGGACTTTGATATGATCTTGGACTTTGATATGAATTTGGACTTTGATACAAACTTTGAACTTTGATATGCTAAAGACTTTACAGTTACAAGCCAGCAAGGAAGAAAAGGAAAAATGGAATAAAAAGGGACAGCATATGGTGAACAGTCAACAGCACTTGCCTACCACGGTCCCTGTGCCCCATGATGGCCCAGCTGACGCACGGAAAGACGCACCTCTATGTCAACGCATGAACGAGGACGGGTGGCTCCTTGGTTTTCTGTAGCTGCTGCATCATTTGTCCAATTTTGCATGATCTTTGCCGTAAGCAACAGGGCAGAAGTAAATTTGCCACATAACACTTGCCTAGACCACTCTACCCATTTCAGGGATTGCAAATTGGCTACACTCAGCTCCCACTTGTTGGGAAGCATGAATATGTGCTTGTTGTTGTTGTTGATGTTTTTCAGGTTGGAGACCTACTCTGTTGCCAAAGTAAATAAGCAGGTAACCGCATAGAAGCTCATGAATGAGGTAATCCGGAGATACGGGGTACCGGAAGTGATTGAGTCAAACAAAGGTACACACTTCACAGGTGAAATAATGCAACACATCATGTCTGTTTTGGGTATATTCCAGGCTTTTCACACACCCTACCATCCACGGAGTAGTGGGAAAGTAGATACAAAAGGCAATGAAGAAAACGGGCAAATCTTGAATTGAGTGTCTCCCATTGGTTTTTCTTTTTCTTAGGAGGGTACATGCCACAGTATCAGAGTTTGGGGAATGATTTTCTTGTTAATTTTGTCATAGGTCTCTCCAAGGAATTGTCAATAATGCATTCTGCAGTCTCTGCTTTTCTCCCAGGTCCTACAGATGAGTGTCACAATCTGAACCCAGGTGACAGGGTCTATGTAAAAAGTTTGAGAGAGAAACCCTGTTTAAAGGTCCTTACCAGATGTTGCTTACCACCCCCACTGCAGTCAAGCTCGAAGGAAAGCCCACTTGGATCCACACTTCGCACTGAAAAAACTCATGATCCTGCATATCCTTTACATGCTATAATGTGGTACAATTCCTCTAACACACACCTTTGACTACTGTACACTAGCCCCCTGTTTCAGAACAAATTAATACAATCAAATGTGCAATATGAAGAGTACACTGAGGGTAAGAATCCAACACCGCATCGTGCTAAGAGAGATGTTGACACTCAAGGTGGTAACTTTGATCCACATGTATACATAGATGTAATAGGAGTGCCAAGGGGGGTGCGGGATGAATTTAATTCTTGAGATCAGATTAAAGCAGGTTTTGAGTCCTTATTTGCTATTGTCACTGTTAATAATAATGTAGATTGGATGAATTATATCTATTACAATCGGCAGAGATTTGTAAACTACACCAGAGATGCTTTACAAGGGTTAGCTGACCAGTTAGGGCCCACTGCATCCATGGCCCTAGAGTGGCCCTGGATATGATTTTAGCAGAAAGAGGTTGGGTATGCAACTTTCTGTATGTGTATTATCCCTTTGATCAAAAAGAGTGTGAGTAAGGGACTGGACAATATGACACCAAAATTTCCCTTGTTTGAAAAAGATGAAGAGCCAGTTCCGATAATGCCAACCACGTAAGTTACCAGAAGAATGGAGAAATGTACTAGTACTTCGCCTGCCCCGATCTCCTAAGATGAACTGTCAGTGGACTTCCCATTTGCCTAGGGATAGTGCAGAAGACCTTAGCTTCCGGCGAGGGGACACCCTGTGGGGTGTTAACTTGTACAGATAGAGGGTATGGATGCCCGGAAATAAGCCCAGGGAATCCATGGCCTCCTTCTGAGGTGAGGTAGGGATCCCCCCTCCTAGGAGTAGGGACTTACGGGCAGTGGAGAAACCCTGACACAAGGGAGAGGCGACCGAGGAAGAGTGCAAGGTCTGGTGCTTGATCTCCGTATTAAGTTTTTAGGGGGGTTTGAGAAGGAAATATATATATCCTTGTAGGTAGAAAAGAAAACACTGGAATATATACATTTATATAGATATAGTTATGTGCCTTTCTTTTTATATGTATACTAACTTTATTCTCATATGTACTAACTCTATGAAAAACAATACTTCGCCTTACATCAGATATGACAAGATGCTTTGCAAGGCAAACAGAGAAAGAATGTCCAAAGAAACTGGATGAAGGTTAAAGTGAAGGAGAGAAGAGATATGGAGAATGCATGCTTAGCTGCTTTCTTAGAATTGAGTGGGTGATTCTTTGCACTGGAGTTAATTGAATACGTGATTTTCTGTACATAAGCCAGAGGCGCCATATCAAGATAACGACTGTTCAACTATGCATCTGAACTTTCACTATCTCAGGCCGGAAATCCGGACTTTCCATATATGGTTATACGGTGGAGTTGAGCCAATGAGCTCATCACCCATTTCTAGTTATGAGACCAAAGGGTATGAGATCCCATGTAATCTGTAATAAAGCGCGCGGCGCAGTCATGTCCCCGTGTGAGGAACTATACCAGACTTCCGTGTGTGGTGTTTTCTTCTTTACCGCCGGCAGCGGGGCAAGTGGGGTGGGCCTGATTGGTGCTGTACTTAGAATTTCTCTGACATCCATAGCCACCTGTATCATATCTTGCATCCAAGCTAGAGGTAGTACAACAGCGTACTTGAACTTTCATGCATCTCTTATCACATCTTGCATTCAAGCTAGAGGCGGCCCAACAGGGTATTAGACCTCTATGCCCACCCTTATGACATCTTGTATGCAAGCAAAAGGCGGTACAACAGGGTACTAGAGCCTCCATGCTCCCCCTTATCAAATCTTGTATGCAAGATAGAGACGATACAGCAGGGTACTAGAGCCTCCTTTCAAGGGGTCAGTTTTTCACAATAAATTATCCTTTTGCACTGATATTGTAATCACTTACTTGTATCAAATATCAGAGAGAAAGTTTCATTCCATTCCAACAACTTCTCTTATGGGAGAGATTGTTTTTTGACAATGAGTGTACATGGCGGATTCTAAATCTGTATGTGGGTTTTGAGAGCAGAATTCAACCTTTAAGACCTAAGGCAAACTGCACCAAAATCCATGGCAAAATTCTTACCATTTTGTTTTTTCATTAAACTAAGCTTTTTATGAAGGGGTAGAAGAAGAACATCTTTTGGGTCCACAAGAGGCTCAGCAACGACATTTTTCTCGGCAGAGTCAAGATTTATTGCAGGCCAGTCCGCTTGAATGTAATCTGATTTCCTATCCCTACTCCAAGTGCTGCAGACCTCTTTTCAAATATTTTCCTATCCCTACTGTCCCACATACATAAAAAGCAACAGTATTTAGTGTACCCCAGTTGCATTCCTAAGAGTACAACCATGACTTTTAGATTTTCCTCTTGTGTTCAGCATATTTGATTGAGTCGAGGAGGGCTGTCATGTTTGCATAAAAGTCTCCTTCACGTGAACTGCATGACCAACAGGAAAAGAAGGAAGACGGTTGCTGTTGTGAAGTAATACAGCTTTCAAACTAAGCTTGGAGGAGTCTATGAATAGCCTCCATTTAGTTGGATCATGGTTCAGATTCAAACATTTTATCCAGCCATTAACGTCGCAGCAAGCAACCAGATTGGTTTTATTCCGAAAAAAAGAAGCAGATCCCCCTGACGTTGGAGAAGACTCCATTGCTGTAGTCTTGACCCTAGAAGTTACGCCTTCTCCTTTGACAAGTCAAGCTTTCGAATGAGATCCCTCAACTCCGCATGACTCAGTCTGTGCCATGTATCATCTTTTACCTCAAAGTCAGGGTCATGGGATGTGGAAGGCTTGTTGAGTTCTTCTTTTTCCACACTTTCTTCAGTTTCTACTTTAAACTCATAATGTTGGGGTGGAATAGGAACTGGTCAACTATCTGAATGTGGAATAGCAGATGGAAGATTTGGGTATTGAACTGTTCCTGTTTTCTTCATTGACAATCCTTCCTTTATAGGCTGAGTCAAGCAGAAATAGCAGTCATCTGTATGGTTTGTAGGCTACTGCCAAACCATAGGCACGGCAAAAGCCATAGATAATTTTTTATTTTTCAGCCAATCTCGTAGTTTAACTGAGCAAGAGTTGAAACATATATGTGGAGCCCATGACTTATCATGGTCCCCTACATTCATACCAAAATAATGCTGATAGGCAGTCTTTATAAGATTGCGTTTCTGAGACGAAAATGTTATTTCACCACAAATGTAACAAAAATTCTTCACTAAATTTACACATTTTTGTGGCATTTTGATATAGAAAATGTTACACTTCAAAGGCACTCCAAAACCAGAAATTCTGAGAAAAGGTAAAGCAAAAACAATATGAAACTCAGTCATAGCAACACTTATTATGTTTATAACCTACAAACATATGGAGAACGTTGTGTTATGTCAGATGAGAGGTGTGAGAACTACCCCCACCCCAAAAAAACCTCCAACAAAATAAGAATGTAAACTCTAAGAAATGATATGTCACTGTATCTCCAAAGCAAGAGCTAATCGGTCATTTGTATGTTGATTTTTGAATTCAGCAGATGAAAATACATAAGAATACGCTAATTTTGAGCCCGAAACAAAATCATCATTGGGCAGTGTAATCAATGTTAAATTTGTACGGCTTCTAAATGGTTAAAAAAACGAAAGCTTTTCAAATCTGCATCCAAAATAAGGTAAACGGATGGAAATATATATCCTAGCAAAAATGTGTACAGTATGTTTGTACATATTTATTATATTACAATTGAAAATGTGAAAAAATGAGAATTTAAAAAAAAATTGCCCAATTTTGGCGCTTTTAATAAATATACACAAATATTATTGGACTTCTGACCTAGTTGGGATAATTTGCACTCACAATGCCTAGGCCTGTGTTCCTTCCAGATTCCGTGGGGTCTGCTCTGACTCGTACTTTCGCTGCTGCAGGGAGGAAAAAGTCTCTCTGACGGCTGGGTCCACCATCTTTGTATCACTATCTCCCTGGCTTGTGATTGGCTCAGACTGGCTGGTCTGAGACTCAGCTTTCCCTCTTGTGTCCGATCTCTCCTACCACATCTTCTCTTCTCTGTCTCTCTCCCTACATTAAACTCTGCCCCCCAATCAATCCTAACCCAGACAGAAACCGCTCACAACACACAGAGCAGGTTAGGGTGACAGGGGTGCAAGAACATACAAGTTGGTTGTGACAACAATGACACAGACATACACACATACACATTCCACATGAGATAGCCAAACAAGAGCTGTGGGGGCCCCAACCTCAGGCAACTACAGTTGTTTGTCTATAATTGTCCTGTATATAACAACCAGTCCACATTTTTTACTAATTAATGTAGAAAAAGAGTTAATTACAAAGGGTTCACTTACTTTTTCTTGTAGCTATATGATATTAAAATCCCTTTTAATTCAGAATTGATCAGGAACTGTCAATCAACACCAGTGCACTGAAACTGCAAATATTAACCCCTTCAGCATTTGTATTTGTTGATGCACCATGCAGCTACAATGTATATATACATCCTCTACTTTAGCGGCACATCTTATCGTGTAGCTTTCTGCCAGTAGGTTAGCTCTTGCTAATAAACAGTGAGGAATGTAGTGGTCAAAATGAGTCAAATTACCAGCTAGCGACAGGCGAAACCAGAAAATTGAAATGGGGATCTTTGTTCTCAGGTCTTCTATTGATGATAGGCATGGGTGGACTGGCCAGTGAACTCACCAGGAAAATTCCCAGTGGGTCGATTGGGTCCTGGGGCCGGTGCTGGGGGTGACAATTTTTTTTAAATTTGACTGCAGAAGTGACATAAAATAAAAAAAACACATTTACTCACCGGGGTCTGTCTTCTCGGCTCATGGGCTCTGAAGTTCACTCAGCATTGGTTTTGCACTGATTTTCACATTACACGGTCACGTGGTTGCTACAATCAGTCTCCAGCCTCACCAATGCTAGGGACTGGCACTAGACGTAGCGATTACGTGACCATGAAACCCAGGTGAGTGTATGTGGTTTTTAATTTTAATGCATACAATAGGGGGCAAAGGGGATATTATTATTATGATCAGGAGGAGTATTCTTATTACCAAAAGAAGGACAAGTGAGGCATTATTTTTATTACTAGAAGGTGGCCATGAGGGGCATTATTATTACTGAACGGGGACAGTAGGGGCATTGTTACTTAAAGGAGCCCGTATAGGATTTTATTACTTAGTGAGAGTATAAAAGAAGGCACTTTTACTTTGTATGGGGCACTAAAAGTGGTACTTACTCTGTGGTGCCTACAGAGAGCACAAAAAGGGAATACTCTTATGCTTTATTACTATCTGGGCCACTCTGGATAGGAAGATTATGTAGAAGTATGCAAAACAAAGGCAGGTGGCTAGAAAATTGAGGAGTCACAGATGTCTATGTGTCAAATTCTGCAGACACAGGTTGTGACTGGGAGAAGTCATGATCGCAGTCTGGGCCATATGGATAAAAGGGAAGGGGTATTGGTATTCTTTAAAACCCTTTACTTTCCTAGCACATAGCCAGGTCGCTTTCTCAATTATAACACATTTAATCAATTGATCTTTTTTTAATCATAAGACCTTATCATTATACCATTATTACAACTATTAACCCTTTCCAATCCAATTTGTATCCTGGTTTTCCTAGGGGACTTACTCTTTTTCTGCTGTTATACAATGGCGCTATCTGTTGGCTAAAGCAAGTACTGCATGAGGTGACACGTTGGATAGGCTCCGACAGCAGAGAGGCTGGCAATATACAGTAAGAGAACCCCGATGGACGTCTTCTAACATCGGAGCTGTACAGCCTTAAATCATAATGTCTTCAGACATCAGACAGTGGATTGGAAAGGGTTAAGACATTGCAAAGGCTGGTCATGTTAGTAGCCTAGCTGTAATAAAACAGCAGAATGCTGCTACTATAATGCATCATTATCACTTATCTATGTAGGAAAAAACTGCTGAAAATTTGCACCATTTGCAAGAATTTTGACCATGACATGAAACCGCAATTATGTTTCTTTCTGTTTCTCCTAATTCATGTGGATTGTACACTATAACCATAATGGTGGAATAAATTGTATATTCAGTTGTATCTGTGAGTGGTCAAAACTAATCCTAAAGCCTTATGTCCACTTGCATGCACGGATTACACTGCTGAATCCCTGTGTGCACGGGGACATGGAGAGGAGAAGAACATTATCTTACCTCACCGAATCCAGCGCGGCTCCCCTCCGTACAGGCTGGATCTTCTTTCTTCAGCACTGCGGATGTGTCTGGGCTTTTTTTTTTCCCTTCAAATCTCCTGCTTTCCTGTGGATTTGTAGCACCTCCACAGTGACAGCTGCAGGTGTGCTGTGGTGAGGGTGGATTCCATTGATTTCAATAGAACCCGTCGCTGTTGGACCCGCTGGAAATTGAAGCATGCTGCGATTCCTTCCTATGCGTGCATCTCGCACACTGGAAAAAAAATCATATCCGCATGCTTTTACTTGCCATGCGGATGGTAATACATCCCTATGGGTGGCAAGACGCGCAGATCTCCTGTGCAGGAGACACGCATGGATTTTATAATTAAAATCCGCACCTGGACATCGGGTCTTCACAAAGGAGCTGGCTGGTTAAAACATAGTTATGTTTCATATAAAATAACTACTTTTATAGTAATGGGATTTGTCTGTTTTTTTTTTACCATAAACTCTGTGGAACTGTACAGGGAAAGCTCTGTGCCCTATAGCAAGTACAAAATCATAGTAAGGTAAGTTCTGCCACCTAGAGGCAAAACATAGAAATGGCAGGGACAATGATAAATATAAGGTTCTGCACATGGGTAGGGAAATACATGTCACCATTACACACCAAATGGGAAACCACTGGGTAACACTGACATGGAAAAGGACTTGGAGGTTTTAGTTAACTGTAAACTTAACTGAAGTAACCAGTGTCAGGCAGCTGCTGCCAAGGCAAATAGGATCATCAGATGCATTAAAAGAGGTCTAGGGGCACTCAGGAAGGACGTATCAGAGCCTGAGCGGGTACAAAGGCGGGCAACTGAAGTAATAAACGTAATGGGCGGACTACAATACCCAGGGAGGTTATCAAAATTGGGATTATTTAGTTTAGAAAAAAGACAGCTGAGGGGCGACCGAATAACTATGTATAAATATATCAGGGGACAATACAGAGATCTCTCCCATCGTCTGTTTATACCCAGGACTGTGACTGTAACAAGGGGGCACCCTCTACATCTAGAGTAAAGAAGGTTTCTACACCGATATAGAAGGGGGTTCTTTACTGTAAGAGCAGTGAGACTATGGAACTCTCAGCCTGAGGACGTGGTGATGGCAAAGTTGGTAAAAGAATATAAGAGGGGCCTGGACGCCTTTCTTGAGCGATACAATCTTACATGTTATATCACTGATTACTACAGAAGGTTTGGTGATCCGGGGATTATTCTAATCGCCAGATTGGAGTCATGGAGGATTTTTTTTCCCCTGTGATATCGCTGCGCTTTTTTCAATGGGAACGCAGCGATATTGCAGCATGAAAAAAACGCTAGTGGGTAAAAGCCCTAAGGCCTCCTGTCCACGGGCAATTCTGCATTGCGTTATCCGCGGCGATAATCCACATGCGGGTAACACAATGAACGCTTGCCATAGGACAACTATGGAAAGCGCAGCCCGATGTACACAAATGGAAATCCGCCACAATTTTCCGCTCAAGTATAAAATTTGCGGCATGTCACGATATTTTCCTCGATGAACCTATCATAATGATAGGATAATTGCGGTGACTTTAGTGTCCTTCCACGACAGAAATCTGCTTGCCCGCGGGCGTAAAACCGCAACACCCATGAACAGGCAGCCTTAGTGCTCCCCCCTCTGCCATAGGGGAGGAGGGGGAAGCAATAAAAGGTCTTCGCGATCAGCCTATATTAATGATAGGCTCACCACGAAGAGTCACTGCATGCAGCAATTTTAATCACACGAGCGGAAAATCGCTTTCATTTTCTGCTTGTGTGCAGTAGGCTACGCTTTCCATAATAATCCTGGCATGCGAGTTCCGTGTGCGATTTATTGCCACGAATCTCGCAATGACACCTCGCCCATGGACATCCAGCCTCATTGAGGAAAATTGGCTTCTACCTCACTGTTTGTTTGTTTATTTGCCTTCCTTTGGATCAACATTTGGGAGTAATAGGCTCACCTGGATGGATGTGTCTTTTTTCAGCATGAGAGTGCATTCACATGAGCTTGTACATACATAGGTGCACACAAAACCGCGCACCCATGTACATGCACAAACATGCATGAATGCAGGTCTGTGTCCATTGCCCTCAATGGGGCCACGGCTGCTGTTGGCGGCCCCATTGCAATCACAGAAAATGGCCGTTAATTACTGACTGAGGAGTGCATATAGATGCATCCTCTCACCATGCAGGTAGCTGACTACCAAATGGAGGAGCCAATAACACCTGTGCAGGACCCCCCTCACTATCAAGAGGCAGTGTGAGTGGTTGTTTTATCGGTCTCCTGCACAGGTGTTATTGGCTCCTCCATTTGGTGGTCAGCTACCTGCATGGTGAGAGGATGCATCTATATGCACTCCTTACTCAGTAAGTAACGGCCATTTTCTGTGATTGTTTTTAATTCTTGATTTCCCCTTCTGTGATGCATTTATATTAGTGTAGGGACCCACTACAACGCAAGGAACCGTGAAGTGGCTAGTGGGCTCATGTATCTTGGCCAACATCCAACCAATGCCTTGCATTTATTATCTATCATTCACATACAGTGTGGCATTAAGACTCCAGGTTGGCGGAATCTGCTCATTCACCTACTCCTGGAACCCCCGTAAAAAATCCTCATGACACTTCTACAGTTGTATATAATTCCTCTCATAAGGAACATTCATACATTATCTCTATAGCTGTTTTAGGTACTGGGTTGGAGCATTAGGTGTAGCAGCCGCAGATGTGGAAAGAGTAGTTGGGGACGAGCCAGGAGTCCGCAATAGGAGGTCTTATGGGCAGAACAAATGGAGTAGATGGGTCGTGTTGTCAAGAGGGAAGCCAGGGGTCGGTATCAGAAGGTCTCAGTGTTGAGTTAGAAATGGAGAAAGTGGGTCACGTTGTCGGAAGGGAAGCCAGGGGTCTTATCAGAAGGTCTTCGTTGAATAGCAGAGAAGCAGGCAGTAGTAGAGCTTGATCAATGGCTGCTGAGGCACAATATTCACGCAAAGGAGGTGGGAACATGGCCTGGTTTTATACAAGAGGCTTAATCAGAAACAGAAGCATGGCCATTTTTATATAGGAGGCCTAATCAGGAACATGGTGGGGACAAGACAGGGAAACAGAGAAGCATGGCTAGGTTTCAGCAGAGGAGCTGTCCAAGACCTGGACAGAGCTGCCGACTGGAGCGCAGCAATATTCTTGAGGTGCAAGCGAACTGTTCAGGCCAGAGATTGGATGTAGGGGTAAAGGAGGGATTGGAGTCGAATGGGCCTGTGGTGCCTCACACTGAGATGGAGATGTCAGGATGAGGTCGGTTAGTAGGGGGCGGAAACAGGAGAAGGTCAGTTTTTGGGAGGTTCAGTTTAAGGTAGAGAGTGGACATAGGGTTAGAGACCACGTACATCCGGTTGCATACTGAAGAAACGGTGCTGTAATGTCATGAGAGGAGGTGTATAACTGGGTGTCGTCGGTGTAGAGATGGTACTGACAGCCAAATCTCCTGATGGTCTGTCCTGATGGTAGTGGCTGTGTTAATGGAAAAAAGGAGGGGGCAGAGGACTGAGCCCTGGGGGACCCCAACAGCAAGGGAGGAGGATCAGTAGGGAATAGTTGCCCCTCGATTTAGCCGTTAGGAGGTTGTTTGACACTTTAGTCAGAGCAGTTTCTGTCGAGTGTAGAGGATAGAAGCTGGACTGTAGGAGGTCAAGAGGAGAGTTTTCTGATAGATAGCTTTTAAGGCGGGAGTAAATTAGGCTTTCTAATAATTTGGAGATGAAGGGGAGATTTGAGAAGAGTCGGTAGTTGGCAGCATCGGTCGAGTCAAGAGTCGATTTCTTTAGCAGTTGGGATATGATAGCCTATTTGAATTAGGAGGGGGAGATGCCAGAGTTTTGGGTGTGAACGGTCTGAAGGTCCTGTACATATGGTAGGCTGGTGGGTCTGATGAGATTCTAGGCAGCTTGACAGGCAAAGAGAGGAGGTTATGGTCCGAGAGCGGGATAGGGGAGTTAGTGAAGTGGCAAGCAGAGCAGAGACGGAGGAAGACTAGATCAAGAGTATTGCCATCTCTGTGAGTGGGAGAGGCTGTGAGTTGTGAGAGACCAAGGAAGGAGGTCTACATTTGCTGTAATTGAGCCTCTAGAACATGCAAACTCGTAGACTGTCGAAGTTGGCATCCCAGATGGTCCAATACATGTTCTATTGGCGATAAATCTGGCAACTGGGCAGCCATGGAAGTGTGACAGTGTTGTAGAGACATTCCTAGAAACCCTTGTTGTGGGCGGCCAACTATTATCCTGTTGGAGGCCGCCATGAGAGACAACACATGTGCCTGCAGGATGTGCTGAACATATCACTGAGCTGCCATTGTCCCTCGTACCACCACTAGCGGTAGCCGACTGTCATGCAATGGCCCCCAGATCATCACACCAGCAGTGTGAGCAGTGTACCGCTCCACAGCAAAGGCAGGATTGCAGTGTTCACCCTCAGGTCTCCAAACACGAACACAGCCGCCATCAATGCCCAAACTAAACCTGGATTAATCGCTGAAGACAACTGGAATCCACTTTGTAGCATCCAGTTTAATCGTGCATAACACCACTACAAATGGTGATGGTGGGTGTCAAAGGCAGTACACATCATGTGTGCCATGAGACCAAAGGTCCTTTAGCCAAACACCTGGAAATGGATACAACAGATGCAGGGGTCTAACGATGGTGTCACCTGTTTCTGAACTGCTCATACTTGTCGAACGATCATATGATGTTGTCTACTGGTGGTCTGTCGAGGGGGTCCTGAGCCCAGTCCCCTTGTGTGCCCTTACACATCCACTGGTCCCAACACCTCCTAACAGTCTGGTCAGAAAGGTCCAGGTGTCGGCAATTCCTTAATATGACCATCCAGCTTCTTACATCCCACGAAAAACCTTCTGTGTGTCTTAGAGGCGTCTAGTGGTCAACAAGCTCTACACAAGCAGAAGAAGAGGTCACTGCACACAAGTAATCACTGCTAAAAGGGATGAAGCTGATTTTTAATCTGCATGAATTATTTTAGCTCCTGTTGTTCTAGCGTATGAAGCGGGGTTTTAAAAAAAAAACAAGAAAAACCCCAACATATTCTGACTCTTCGAACTTCGCGCCAGTGTGTGTGAGCGTGAAAAGACGGGTCCTGCCGTAACTCTTCTTGCACACAACATGCGAGCGTCCCGGTAGTGGAAACTAAACCAGTGATCAGTGGTTTCGTATCGTCCCATCATGCGGCCACATAACGGCCCGTGTGTTGAGGCCCTTACCAAGGATATTCATCGGGGATCTTACAAGATGCTATATAATACAAACCTGCAGCAAGATAGTGTTACATGAGACTGGATTTATCACCAAATCAGAGCAAAATCATGGAGATTCTGATCCTGCCCTTATACTTTGTATTACTAGTCAGCATTATTATAGTATTACTACTGCTGATTCCGGAAGGTCTCAGATGCTCCTCGAATCGCTTCTCTAAGATGTGACAAATTTCTTCTCTAGCAGTATAAGGCTGCTGTCACGCCTGCGTTGGGGTCGCTTCAGGGTTTCCGTCTCTCTGCTCCATTTTTGGAGAAGAGAAACTGAAATAAAACAGAAAACAACGAATCCATTTTTTCCCCATTGATTCCAATGGGGTTTCAATAAAGCAGAAAGGCTTCCGTATGCTTCCATTTCATTAGATTTTCGTTTCTTTGGATGATAAAATAGCGCAGTCTGCAGCGTGATTTTTCTGTTTAAAAAACGTAGGCCTGACAGAATGAAGGCAAACAGAAGCCTTTCTGTTATTTTTCAAACCCCATTGAAATCACTTGGGTAATAAATCATTTTTTCTCTCCTCTAAAAATGGAAACCGTGAACTGACCGTCACGCAGGTGTGAGCGCGGCCTTATTCTGTAATCCCTGTGCCTCGTGTTTTGTATGTGGGATATATGTGTTTGTCAGAACTTCCAAGTCATTTCATGTTTTAGAATCTCAAACATTTTGATCTTAATTAGAGATGAGTGAACCTACTCGTATTGAGTAATTACTCGATCGAGCACCGCGATTTTCAAGTACTTCCGTACTTGGGTGAAAAGATTCGGGGGGCGCCGGGGGGAGGCGTGGCGGAGCGGGGGATAGCAGCAGGGAACAGGGGGAGCCCTCTCTCTCTCCCTCTCCCCCCCACTCCCCGCTGCAACCCCCCACTCACACACGGCGCCTGCCGAATCTTTTCGCCCGAGTATGGAAGTACTCGAAAATCGCGGCGCTCGGGCGAAAAAAGGGCCTGGCCGAGTACGCTCGCTCATCTCTAATCTTAATGTAACACATACAACAACAGTAGTTTCAGGCTTCCCTCACACAGGCGTTGTGGTAAGCGCTACGATTTATATTGCGGGGCTTTGCAGCATTTTACTTTAGTTTTGATGAGGAACGCGAAACGCTCAAAAATAGAACAAACCCTGCTGGAAAATCACAGCGCTAAAAGTCACTGCAATCGAGCGGCTGTCTGAGCGGTCTAATCGAAAACAATGGGAGCGCTATACTGCGATGCTGAAAACGCCGCTCTAGTCGTGGTAAAAAATGTCTCTATGAGGGAGACCGTAGGCAGGTGTGAAAAATGCTGCAAAGTGAGAATGCTTTCAGAAAGAGAAGAAGTGTTCTCAGTTTCATCAAAAACCAAAATGCAAAGTGAGTGAAGAGAGGAATCTAAATCAGTATTTGGTGTGACCGCCCATTACCTTCACAACAGCATCAGCTCTTCTAGGAACGCTTGCACACAGTTTGTGAAAGAGCTCGGCAGGGAGGTTGTTCCAGACATCTTGGAGAGCTAAGTACAGATCTTCTGTGGATGTCGGCTTGTGAAACCATTGGTCACGTTTTGCGGGCGTGATTTTAATCGCTTAGTAAGGTTGGACTTGATGGATATTTGTCTGTTTTCAACCTGCATAAACCAAGTAGCTGAAGAGTTTGTGCCTGCGGCTGCTGACGTCTCCTGATGCCCCCCACCGATGACGGTTGTCCCACCAGACCCCTTGTTCCCCGTCTTCCAGTAGTCAGGCCATATTCAGCGTCAGAAACATCCAACACGGACTTCAATGGAAATCCATGGCATAAATCTGCATGTTAACGGTAGATCTCTGACATGGATCTGGATTAGAGCTGCCGTAGGTACGCACACCAACTACTTGCATTCAGTCTGTATGTGGATACACCGCTGCGGAATCCACATCAACAAGGGACATGTCACTTCTCTTCTTTCCATGAAGCCTTTGGGCCATGTGCTGTCTGTGGTAAATCCCGGGCAGCACATGACCCCATTATAGCCTATGGGTCTATGCAGATTAACGAGGACCGCTAACTCATCGCATGCTCTATTCCTGTCCGTATCACGCTGATGCATGGCTATGTGCTATATCCAAGTGAGTCCGACAGCACATGGACAAGTGTCCGCGTGTTGTCCGATGCAAGTTAAACCCCAATCACTCGGGCGCAACTTGCACACACGGTAGGTGTGCACACAGACTAATGCAGATTCCACCATGTGAACACGGCCTAATGGATACAAGTAGTAATCTTGTATATACTCTATGCAGCACTAGTTACAGGAGGTCCAACCATGTGAACACGGACTAATGGGTACAAGTAGTAATCTTGTATATACTCTATGCAGCACTAGTTACAGGAGGTCCAACCATGTGAACACGGCCTAATGGGTACAAGTAGTAATCTTGTATATACTCTATGCAGCACTAGTTACAGGAGGTCCAACCATGTGAACACGGCCTAATGGGTACAAGTAGTAATCTTGTATATACTCTATGCAGCACTAGTTACAGGAGGTCCAACCATGTGAACACAGCCTAATGGGTACAAGTAGTAATCTTGTATATACTGTATGCAGCACTAGTTACAGGAGGTCCAACCATGTGAACACAGCCTAATGGGTACAAGTAGTAATGCTGTATATACTCCATGCAGCACTAGTTACAGGAGGTCCAACCATGTGAACACAGCCTAATGGGTACAAGTAGTAATCTTGTATATACTCTATGCAGCACTAGTTACAGGAGGTCCAACCATGTGAACACGGCCTAATGGGTACAAGTAGTAATCTTGTATATATAAAGCTGAAAGCCCTCACTGACTCACTGACTGATTGACTGACTCGCCAAACGTTCTCCAACTTCCCGATATCGTAGAAACATGAATTTTGGCACGAGCATAGATTATCTCCAAAATAGGAAAAGTAATTGGGTCCCAACTCGATTATTCAATTCTAGCGCAAAAGAATTGGCGTCGAAATTTTACGTACATAATCTAAATCTGTCACTTCCCAATGTCATAGAAACTTAAAATTTGGCACGGGCATTGATTATGACATAAATAGGAAAAGCTAATGGGTCCCAACTCGATTATTCAATTCTAGCGCAAAAGAATTGGCTTCAAAATTTTTCGTGCGGAATGTAATTTTTTCACTTTCCGGTGTCATAGAAATGGGAAATTTGGCACGAGCATTGATTATGTCATAAACAGGAAAAGCTAATGGGTCCCAACACCATTATTCAATTCTATGTGCAAAAGAATTAGCGTCCAAATGTTACGTAGATAATGAAAATCTCTCACTTCCCAATGTCATAAAAACATGAAATTTGACACAAGCATTGATTGTGTCATAAATATGAAAAGTTAATGGGTCCCAACTCGATTAGCCAATTCTAAGCGCAAAAGAATTAGTGTCCAAATTTTATGTACGTAATCTAATTCTCTCACTTCCTGATGACATTTTATATAAAGGAAACGTCGCATGGTTTCCTCCACGTGGTGTTTCCTGGGTAACGCAGAGAACTATGCAAAATGGTGAACATATGTTTTTCTTCAGTATCTCTAAAGTAACCACGACTTCGTAAGATTTTCCGTGTGAACACCAGATAAACACCAGTACCAAATTAACTCGGGCAAAGCCAGGTATATCAGCTAGTCTTGTATATACTCTATGCAGCACTAGTTACAGGAGGTCCAACCATGTGAACACGGCCTAATGGGTACAAGTAGTAATCTTGTATATACTCTATGCAGCACTAGTTACAGGAGGTCCAACCATGTGAACACGGCCTAATGGGTACAAGTAGTAATCTTGTATATACTCTAAGCAGCACTAGTTACAGAAGGTCACGTGAAAGACCTGTGGATGTGAGGCATTTTCATGTGGCAGCAGCGCCAGCCCCATTGAAAGCAGTGGGAGAACTCTGGGAGATTCTCTGTGACAGCAGCAGCAGGGGATTCCTTCATCCCCGCAGGGAATCGCTTCACCCCAGTCAGGGCTGAAGGGATTTCCCCACCACATCTTAAGGGATTCCCCGAGAGGATGAAGGAATCTCCTGCCGCTGCTGTAATGGAGGATGACCGAGTTCTCCCATTGCTTTCAATAAGCAATGGGCGATATCGCAGCCAGATAGAACATGCTGCGATCTGTTTCTCACATAGCACCGTGCTGCCATGTGGGATAATATCTCTCATGTGTATGAACCTATTAAAATGAATGGGATTCATGTTTGTGCGTCTCGCAACGCAGAAATCTCACCCGATCTTATCAGCCGTGTGAAACTGGCCTTATTCTTTAGTTGCGGGTTTGTAACTAATTGCAACCTCCGTCCCCCGGAGACTGAACCTAGCTATCGGGTTGTTCAATATAAAGTTGTCTTCAGGTCCTTTTAGACGAGCCGATTCTATTATTGTTCGACCGGGCGAATGGCGTCACCGCGGCCTCGTTCACTTGTGCTCTCTGTTTAGACAGGCAGATCCATTGTTGAATCATTCAGTCTGTATAAACGGAACAATAAGTGAAGGAGCCGATGGTGGCGTATATGCCTGCAGAAAATGAATGAAACGCGAATGAATATCGTTTGTCGTCCAGTCGTTGGCTCGCTTTTAGACTGAACGATTTTTATTCACTTTCGCTTGTTTGAACGATAATCGCTCCGCCTGTAGGCACCTTTAGGCCTCATGTCCACGGGGAAAATCAGGCCCGCTACGGATTCTCCATGGAGAATCTGCAGCGGGTCCCTCCTGCCCCGCGGACATGAGCGCTGAAAATCAGAATAAATCAGAATTAACTCACCTCCCGCACGCTCCGGATACTTCCTTCGCCGCGGCGTCATCTTCTCTGCGTCGCGGCCGGATCTTCTTTCTTCGGCCCGGCGGATGCGCAGGATGATGTCGGTGACGTGCCCCGCGCATGCGCCGTCCCGAAGCAAAATGATCCGGCCGCGACTGAGAGAAGATGACGCGGCGGCGAAGAGAAGAAACGGAGCGGGTGAGTAAAATCTGATTTTTGTTTCCCGCGGATCCGGACGGCTTCCATAGGCTTCAATAGAAGCCCGCGGGAGCCGTCCCCGCGGGAGACTGGCATGAAAATGGAGCATGGTCCAGATTTTTTCATGCTCCATTTTTTTTTTAAATCACTTTTATTGACCATCCGCGGTTATTTATCTACCCCGCGGGTGGTCAATGCATCCCTATGGGGTGCGGATCCGCGTGCAGAAGAGTTAAAATCTGCTGCGGATTTTAATTCTTTTGCCCGTGGACATGAGCCCTTAGGCCTCATGTCCACGGGGAAAATTAGGCCCGCTACGGATTCTCCATGGAGAATCTGCAGCGGGTCCCTCCTGCCCCGCGGACATGAGCGCTGAAAATAGGAATTTAAAAGAATTTACCCATCCGGAGCGGTTCGGGAAAGTCTTCTCTTCCTCACGGCCGGATCTCCTTTTTCGGCCGGCGGATGAACTCGGCACGTCGCCGGCGTGCTGCGCGCATGCGCCGGGCACATCCGCCGAGCCGAAGCAAGAAAGATCCGGCCGTGAGGAATAGAAGACCTTCCCGGTCCGCTCCGGATGGGTAAATTCTTTTAAATTCCTATTTTAGGTCTCCCGCGGATCCGGACGGCTTCCATAGGCTTCAATAGAAGCCCGCGGGAGCCGTCCCCGCGGGAGACCCGCACGAAAATGGAGCATGGTCCAGATTTTTTCATGCTTCATTTTTTTTAAAATCCCTTTTATTGACGATCTGCGGGTATTTATCTACCCACGGGTGGTCAATGCATCCCTATGGGACGCGGATCCGCGGGCAGGAGAAGAGTTAAAATCCGCTGCGGATTTTAATTCTTCTTTTGCCCGTGGACATGAGCCCTTAGGGAACTGGGCTGTCATTATTCCGACTACCTGGAGAGGGATGCCCTGCCTGGGGGGCTCATACATTTGGCCCCAGCATGGCCGATAGGCTGCAGCCGCCTGAGGGAAGAGAGGGAGACCTTCAGCTGACGCCAGGCCCGGGAGCGATGGCCAACATAATGACCATATTTGCGCATGCTTTTGCGTACCTAAAGCAAAGGTGTAATAGAACGTCAATGTATTTACTCCGATGAGTGCGTTTTGCACGAGGATTTTGCGTACTTGGACAAAAGTAGGAACTGTTGTATTTTCCTGTGGTTTGTGCAGCAAAGTCCCCCAGAGAAGTCTATGGGAGGAGCGCAAATACGCAAGAGGGAGCGTGAAACACTGCGCAAAACACGGGGAATACAACACATCTGGAGCTTTTAAAGCTAAATGGTTTTTTAATCCACGGAGGGGTGTGTCGTGTGACCTGGCCCTGCGTTCGCACAAAGTACAGAACTACACGCAAACACGAGCGCAAATATACTTAATTCACTATAATGCGCTGCGGCGAGTGTTTTTCTGCATATGGTCGTGTGAAGAAGCTCTAAGGCCGGGCTCACACGGCCAAAAGTGTAAAGCGCAGCGTGGAGCCGGCTGTGACCCTGCATATGGCGGCAAAATCCTACTGCACATGACTGTGTACTCACGCACCCCGCCATGCGCAGCACACCTGTGTCTTTTTATACTCCCCTTAGTGATGATGCGTATACCCCCCCGCCCGTATGCATGTAATTGTATATACATACGCGTATATATGCTTGGCAATAGAGAATAATGGGCTCTAACTCACGTATTAATGGTGCTTGTGTATTACGCAGTTCCTTCTGATAAGCGTACAGCAATGTAAGTGATGTTGAGTTACCGCGTATCGCACAGCGTACAGATCCCATGTAATACGCTGTAAACATACGGATGTGTGACTAGCCCTGAGACAGGCTGTGAGGTAACAGCCATCGCAGAACCCTCAGCCACCAGCCATGGCTTCTTCATCTGCCCCAATAGGGCCACCAGCTGCTTCCCTACAGAATGGGGGCCGCTGCCGCAGTGTGTGAACGGCCGTGGGAAGGGGACTGCAGCCGTCTGTCGGGACATGTATTCTGTAGACGGCCCCTGTCGTGACATCCTCCAGGCTGGTGACAGAGCAGAGCCCTCCTCCTCGGCTGCCTCACTCTCCGCCTCAGTGCTACAGTCTCGGACGGAGGACATTACTCCGGTGATGGGAGCCGGGCTGCTGACAGGAGGATGCGGCAGTCATCACTGGCGGGGAACACGGTGAGTCGGGGGAGACGGGAGGATGAGCTGTGATATATCGTGCAGGGGCGTAGCTAGAGGCTCATGGGCCCGGGTGCAAAAGTTTAGCTTGGGGCCCCCTTCCAGACCCGTCCACCCACCACTCCTTTTCACAGCTACTCCTTGTATATCACTTTTAGCTACATTACTGTTTTTTTTAATGACCCATCAATGGATCATTAGTAATCAGGGGTTTTAGATTTTTAAAACATCCAGAACACAAGCCTCAAGGCACGCTTTGCTTCCTCAGGAAAGAAAAAAATAATTCTATATACACATACATAATACAGGCACACATACATTGGAGACAGCATGAGCTAACTTTTATCACATGTTAGGGCTCATGTCCACGACCAGGTTTTCACCACGTATTATGCACACGTGGTAATCCCAGCATGCTCTCTTTCTCTGCGTACCACGTAACGTGAGCCCTGTACACTTGTATGATACACTGCCCATACACATTACATTGTTTTCATACGCATTGTCACTCTAAACAGAGTGGGGAATTAAAAAAAGAATCCCCCTGTGCATGTGCAGTGCTACACAAGGCCATATGTGGTCCCTGCCGGCAGCGTGCATGGTTGGGAAATGTGTGAGATGCCGGTGGTCTCCCACAGTGTTGTAGGCTTACAGCTGTGGCATTGAGCCCTCAGTCACCAATACAGCGGCTCGGTTCTAGCATACCTCTAATAGTGAAGTCAGGTGCCGGCTCGCAGAACCCCCCTCACTCACCCCCACTCCCCATCACACAGAACCCCCCTCACTCACCCCCACTCCCCATCACACAGAACCCCCCTCACTCACCCCCACTCCCCATCACACAGAACCCCCCTCACTCACCCCCACTCCCCATCACACAGAACCCCCCCCACTCCCCATCACACAGAACCCCCCCCACTCCCCATCACACAGAACCCCCCTCACTCCCCATCACACAGAACCCCCCTCACTCCCCATCACACAGAACCCCCCTCACTCCCCATCACACAGAACCCCCCTCACTCCCCATCACACAGAACCCCCCTCACTCCCCATCACACAGAACCCCCCTCACTCCCCATCACACAGAACCCCCCTCACTCCCCATCACACAGAACCCCCCTCACTCCCCATCACACAGAACCCCCCTCACTCCCCATCACACAGAACCCCCCTCACTCACCATCACACAGAACCCCCCTCACTCACCATCACACAGAACCCCCCTCACTCACCCCCACTCCCCATCACACAGAACCCCCCTCGCCCTCCCACTCCCCATCACACAGAACCCCCCTCGTTTCCCCCACTCACCATCACACACAGAACCCCCCTCACTCACCCCCACTCCCCATCACACAGAACCCCCCTCACTCACCCCCACTCCCCATCACACAGAACCCCCCTCACTCACCCCCACTCCCCATCACACAGAACCCCCCTCGCCCCCCCAGTCCCTATCACACAGAACCCCCCTCGTTTCCCCCACTCCCTATCACACAGAACCCCCCTCGTTTCCCCCACTCACCATCACACAGAACCCCCTTCACTTACCCCCACTCCCCATCACACAGAACCCCCCTCACTTACCCCCACTCCCCATCACACAAAACAACCCTCACTCACCCCCACTCCCATCACACAGAACCCCCCTCACTCACCCCCACTCCCCATCACACAGAACACCCCTCGTTTCCCCCACTCACCATCACACACAGAACACCCCTCACTCCCCTCCCCCCTCTTAATCATACCGAGGACGTTCCCTCTCACTGACTGCACTTACTTTCACTATGGTCTCTGCGCAGGCAGCCCCTCTTGCACATCGGCGTTTCCTCCCAGGAACTCCGCTCAGACTCCTCCCCTCTGATGATCTCTGTGCTGGAGAACCAGATGGGGGAGGGGTCTGAGCGGAGGTCCTGGGAGGAGCGCCGATGTGCCCGGAGAGGCTTCCTGCCTGCGCAGAGACCATAGTGAAAGTAAGTGCAGTCAGTCAGTGTCGCCTGACTGACTGCAAAGTAAGCCCCGTGGGCCCCCTGGGGCTCAGGGGCCGGGTCGCAACCGCACCCCCAGCACCCCGTATATGTACGCCAGTGATATCTTGTATATCCCGACAGACAGACTGCTGTGTGTATATACTGTATGTGTGCATGGGGGTCGGGAGGACATGTCAGTTGTACGGCACGGGGGTAACAAGTTGGTCTAGTCAGCATGCAGCCCGGACTAGTTGTTGTACTTGGTTACCAAGGAGCAGGACTGTCAGCCACAACACAAGGCTGCCTGAGGAGAGGAGGCTGCGGAGGGAAGCCCTGCACGAGGGGGTGTGAGGGCTGTCAGAGAGGGGAGGGGAATATGAGGGCTGGAATGGAGGTGAGGGGAGTATGAGGGGTGGCATGGAGGTGAGAGGGGTATGAGGGCTGGCATGGAGGTGAGGGGGGTGTGAGGGATGGCATGGAGGTGAGGGTGTATGAGGGCTGGCATGGAGGTGAGGGGGGTATGAGGGCTCGCATGGAGGTGAGAGGAGTATGAGGGCTGGCATGGAGGTGAGGGGGTAGGAGGGCTGGCGTGGAGTTCAGGTGTGTGTGAGGACTGGCATGGAGATGAGAGGGGTATGAAGGTTGGCATGGAGGTGAGGGGGCTATGAGGGCTGGCATGGACGTGAGGGGGATATGAGGGCTGGCATGGAGGTGAGGGGGGTATGAGGGCTGCCGTGGAGGTGAGGGGGATATGAGGGCTGGCATGGAGGTGAGGGGGGTGTGAGGGATGGCATGGAGGTGAGGGGGTAGGAGGGCTGGCATGGAAGTGAGGGGGGTATGAGGGCTCGCATGGAGGTGAGAGGAGTATGAGGGCTGGCATGGAGGTGAGGGGGTAGGAGGGCTGGCATGGAGTTCAGGTGTCTGTGAGGACTGGCATGGAGATGAGAGGGGGTATGAAGGCTGGCATGGAGGTGAGGGGGCTATGAGGGCTGGCATGGACGTGAGGGCGATATGAGGGCTGGCATGGAGGTGAGGGGGGTGTGAGGGATGGCATGGAGGTGAGGGGGTAGGAGGGCTGGCATGGAAGTGAGGGGGGTATGAGGGCTCGCATGGAGGTGAGAGGAGTATGAGGGCTGGCATGGAGGTGAGGGGGTAGGAGGGCTGGCATAGAGGTGAGGGGGTAGGAGGGCTGGCATGGAGTTCAGGTGTCTGTGAGGACTGGCATGGAGATGAGAGGGGGTATGAAGGCTGGCATGGAGGTGAGGGGGCTATGAGGGCTGGCATGGACGTGAGGGCGATATGAGGGCTGGCATGGAGGTGAGGGGGTGTGAGGGCTGGCATGGAGCTGAGCGGGTATGATGACTAGCATGGAATTAGATCAACAGTTTAGGGACATGAAGTAATCCTGCCGTATTCCGCCCCTCAGGGTCCTGTAATGTAAGGCTGGGTTCTCACATGCGTGAGATTTCCTCCGGGAAAAGCGCTGCTTCAAAACCCGCGGCACTGTGCCGCAGGTTTTGAAGCGGCCTGGCCAGCGAATCCGCGCCGCAGCACCGGCTTTTGCCGGCTTTGCCGCGACGGATTCGCTGTCCCGTGTGGACAACAATTCTGAGAAATCCGCCCTGTGCGAACCCAGCCTAAGAAAGCCGTTGCGCTGTCCGTGTTTTAATGTCATACGACCCCTTTATGTATGCTGAGTATATGGCCGGGCTCACACAGTGACATTCATACTCGCTGCGCCCGCCAATCCCCACGCACACGTAATACACGTCCAGATAGAACATGCTGTGGATTTATTCTCTGCACCAGTAATACACGTGTGAAAACCCGCAGATGTGAGCGATCCAATACAAGTCAATGGGCTAACGACATCACGAGCTGCATATAGGAGAAGTGCGCATGCACAATAATAATACACCCGTGTGACACCTGTATGACTTGAAACGCGATAGCGAAGCCCAAGCACTTTTACAACACTGTGGCTATGAATGTTTTGGGGTGAAAGTGAAGAATTCCTATCCTATCCTCTGCCAGGAAGTTAAGTTGACTAAAATACTTCTTTGGTAATTTTTAGAGACATGTTTTCACAATTAATGCTAATCTGACCACTCCATAGTGTTTTTACGTCCTGCCTAAGTGAGCTGTAATTCCCGGGGACGTAAAAACATGCTTCCTCTGGGGATTAAAGCCCTGCAGGCTCTGGACATCGCAGTTCCTGGCTGCCAGCTCCCGGAGGTAACCGACAACCTGGAGCTGTCATGGGGGGGCCGCAGGAAGCCCCCTTCCCACAGTTACACGATCGCCAGTATCGCCCGAATAACCCATGATCATAGTATGAGTAGTCAAAAGCACAGAGCTGTCACCGGAAGCTGCTGTATGTGGTTCCCGGTCACTTCATTGCTGTTATCCAATGGATAACAGCGACCATGTAAAAGTTTAAAAAAGGTGTAAAAGAAAACCTCTCCCGTCATGGATTATGTCCGTGAGGGGAGATGAGATTACGATCGGCCCTCGGATTTATATGTGGACCTTACCCTGGCTGTTGCGGACGTGCCTGTCGCCAAAATAGCGGGCGCATGCACAAAAGCCGGGATAATATAAAATCCCCCCGCTCTTGGCTACGAAACGTTGCCGAGAGTCTGGAGATGCCACAGGGGGCCGTGGTCCTTGGTCACATGGTCGCTGCTATCCAATGGATAACGGCGATCACGTAAAAGATTTTTAAAAAGTTTCACCTCCCGTCACGGATCTATACTTGTGACTCGGCTTTTTAAGAGATAAAAAGGTTATGGCGGTGAGAAGACGGCAACAGAAAATACTATATTATTAAAGAAGACATTTTATTATTAAAATTAGTAAAGAAAAAAAAACGTATATATTTCTGCGGGCTGTACCGAAAGTGCAGAAGTGGTCATAAATTCTTTATTAATTGATGTAGATTGTTCAACTTGCACATGTAGTTGGAGGGACTCTTCCTCTATACGGGGCCTTCAGAATCTTGTTCTTCCTTGCAGGTCAGTAATGGATTCCAAACAGAAACAACGTGCTGTCATAGAGTTCTTGATGAAGGAGGGATGAAGGCTGTCCGACATCCACAAAAGGCTGCAGAATGACACCATTGACAAGAGGAATGTTCACAGGTGGATGAAGAGGTTTACAGAAGGTGAAACCAGCACTGAAGACAAACCACACAGTGGGAGACCATCAGCTGCGACCACTGACACAAATCGTCAGCGAGTGGATGAGTTGATTCACGGCTGGACTAATGGGTTGAGGCCAAACAGTGACCTCCAGGACTGCCAAGTCTGGTAATATTCCCAACTAGTAATAACACGATTATGTGTTACAAGTACAAGTAAATCAATAATTCATCTGTGCACCAAAATGGATCTATTAGCCCCTTCTCCTATAAACAGTATATAAACAGATTAAAATGGAATGTGTAGGCCCTGTAAGAATGGTAGAGGGTGATGGGGAGAAAGCAAATCTGTTAAAAGGTTTATTCCCCAGTGCATTCACACAAGAAAATAAAATGTTAGATGAAATGCAGAGTGATTTTTCTTGGACATAGAGTGACCAAAAAGGCGCAATTGTGGCATTGTGTAATTTCTTTTTTCTGACCGCGTCCACCCTGCAGGATAGATAATGCATTATTTTTTAGATCAGACTTTTACATTAGCGGCGGTACCAAATATATTTGGGGGGTTTTTTTGCTTGTATTTTTTAATTATAAATACAAGAAAAGTTGTTTTTTTTTTAACTTTTAGTATGTTTTTTACAATAAATTTTTTTTTGTCCCCTTAGGGTACTTGAACTTGAGGTTGTTTAATCGACTTTAACATTTGATGGAATACTTATTGCTGTATATGGTATTTTTATCAGCATTCTATTATGACGGGCCACAGGGAGCCCTGAGGGCTTCAAAAGGCCTTGGGCTGCCATGACAAGCGAACAGCACCTCGCAATCTCATCACGAGGGCGCCGTTCGGGACTCTCAATCTCCGATTGGATATTTATAGGGTTAACCATCGGTGTTAGCGCTCACGCTGATCATGGCAGTTGTGGTGAATTATCAGCTGTCAAAAATAGTCGGTATTCACCATCTCTGGAGTAAAATTGGCTCCCAGTCCCGCTCCACACAAACCTTCCCCAGGAGGGCGTATATATACGCCCTTTATGGTGAAGGTGTTCAATTTTAAAACATCTGTCTTCGGTAGACCATCCCTTTTTTTTTAATAGAAATCAATAGTGATCAGCCCTGATCCGGCTGCTCTGATGCCCGGTAATGTCATGTATTTATGGGTTGTGCTGCCAATGCAGAAATTGGTCTTATAGAGCGACACACATACAGAAGGATCCGGAGCCGGGAGCCACCTTCTATGGCATCCACAGGGATTATAGTCAGGGGTTTATGTTTGGTCAATTTCACTTTTGCAGTCTCTTAAAGGGATTGTCCAAGAGTTTAAGAAATAAAGCTAACAGTAAAATGTTATAAAAATAGCAATCATTACACTTCCGTTAAATCACCCAGCACTCTGGTGCCGATGCTCCTGGGGTCCCAGCCATTCTTTATTCTCCTGGTGCAGTGATGCACTATACTTCTGGTTAACAACCTCAGCCAATCCGAGGCCTCAGTAGACATGTGCCATACATGCTAGCGAGGCCAGTGATTGGTTGTAGTGGTCACATGGCTGTGGTAGTCACATCGACAAGCCAATTGCTCTACTATCTTTGGCTGTCATGAATGGAGAGGTAGTGCACACGCATGACCACTGGTCCGAACATTCATGGACATGTGAAAGTTCCTAATTTCTTGATCGTTGGGATCCATGCAGTCAGACCCTTGCCAATCAGATGCTTATTCTTTATCCCTAGGACATTCCCTTTAATCATATCTTAGAAGTTACCCATATCTTCCTGCACAGAGGTCTTTAATGTCTTTTACACCCCTTACATGCCCTAACACAGCAGAAGACCGGGATATTGGCGTGTAGAATGACTTTTCCCGGCGCGGATCATACAGCAGCTATATGGACAGTCCCTCTACGGGGATCACTGCTCTCACACCCTCGGTGTATATATATTTGCAGTATTTAATCATCTTAGAGGGCATTAGGCTTGAAATGATTAAACCCATTATACAGCACTTACCTGTTTAGAACGTTTATAGTGTTCTTGCTGATGGTTTTGTTGCCTTTCGTACAAGTCCGGGGTTAGAGTACATTAGAAGCATCTTGGATAGTACTAGGTAGCAGTTACGTCTTCGATATATAAAGTACTGGCGCATCGCTCACACGGATGACTATATTTACGGATATTTCACTCTATACAGCGCGGTTGCAGGAAATGCGCTTTCAACAGTAATTGTCTGCTTGGCATAAATAATACTGCATATCCTGGCCTGCCAATCTTTGTCGGAATTGCTAATGAGATTTACAGGTTTTAGCATTGCAAGAAAGCATGCAAGTCTCTTCTAAATCCTACCTCTGTGTCTTTTCAGGCAGCTTAAGGACAGGACCCATGAGAAGAGATTGAAAGCGGCAGTGCAGTCGTGAGTGGTCTGCTGTTGTTTTGGTGCCAGTGACTCAAGCATCAGCCGCCTAGTGGGAATAGGAGGTAGAGCATGCTTCAGGAGAGCCGTGCAAGATATTGTGTGACATCTTAAGAGCTAAACTTGGAGTCAACATTCCTATAGCTAAGGATACCCTGAAGAGTCAACATGGCCACCTCACGGCTCGCGAACAGAAGCACCAGGGACATCGCAAATGTGATGCAAAGGTTGCAAGGTAAGTGACCGTCAAATAAACTGACCTTTAGCGCATTATCACTTTAGAATACGCCTCTGCTCTGACAATCGTAGCTGGAGCCGTCCAGGTGTCATGGAAGCCAGAGGCCTTTTTTTCATGCACCCACAGAAAATAGTGGGCATTCTTGAACAAAATCACTCAAAATAGAACCTGCTGCAATATTTTTAATCTTTACCATTGGTACGAGCAAAAAAAATTCACAGGAGCGTATATCGGCCGCCGTTTTCACGGCCGGCGATATACACTACCATTTGAGCTTTCTTCTTCTTTTCCTCCCTCTCAACAGCTCTCTACATCTCTACTCCCTTCTGACTGTTTGCAATGGGAGGGGTGAGACGGAGGTGGAGCTAAGCTGCTGCCCCCTCCCCACCTGTTCTCCACAGCCATTGCAAACAGCCGGAGGAGAGGAGAGGCAGTGAGTCGGGGAGGGGGAGGGAAAGTGGAAGACAGCTCAGATGGTAGCATATATCCGCCGGTCGTGAAAACGACGTCATGGCTATCATAGATAGTAAACAAAAATTATTTTAAAAATTGGTAAAAGAACAAAACAATACAATAAAATTATACACGTAAAAAAGAAAATGACCCAAAGCCGACACCAACCCAAACCGTCATCGTATGCATCCTGTAATCCGAAGCTATACAAAAAATATATATCTAAACATCCAAAGCAAAATGAGGAACCCATTCCTGTACTTTATTTTAGCGTAAATAAACTAAGAAAAAAACAGGTATAAATTTCAAAAAATCTTTTGAAAAAAAATAGAAAAAAAAAGTCATTGAAAAAAGATATAAAAATAGCCCCATATGTCAGGGGAAAAATTATGTTGGTAGCTGAAGGAAAAACAATAGGGCAGTAAAACCAGCACATGGGTAAATTCTTTAAAAAGTGTCCAGTCCCTAAGGTGCATAACAGCCTGTTCCTTAAAGGGTTTTACTAATTAAAACCCGATAATAGCACATTTTATTTTTGTAATCTGTTTTTATTTTCCGATTTGTAGATTTTTCTTCAATTCTATTATCAGTGCATGACTATGGGGCCGCCCATTCTGCATTCAACAGCATTTAGAGATACGCTTTACAGCAGCCTCATGGATCATTTACACAACGGACAGGAAGGGACTCATTGCTTCTATGGGAGACTGTTCTAGACATGTGCTTTGACATGTTCAATGGTAATTTCGCAGGGAGGGGGAAGAGGTGAGCTGTGACCATTACCTATTTTAAATGGTACACCCTGTTTTATCTACATGTATTGTAGGTGTTACCTTTCATTGCAATCCTGCCTGTGATAATAGTGACTGCTGAAAAGTTTTCCGTACAGAACAGGAAAAGTTGGGTTGATGATCAGTATGAAAATATAGGATTTTAGGGATTTTTTTTTTTTTTAAATACAATTAGTGACCAATTCTTTTCTTTTTTAAAGGTCACCAAAAAATCTTATGATTCTTACAATTCTAAACATTCTCATTAATCATTGTGTCCCCTGTATCAGCCCCAGCAGTAATAGTATTACTATTGAGGCCTTTGTGCGGGTCACTGTTATTACTGAGGCCACTGTGGGGAGTCACTATTATCACTGAGACCAATACAGGGGACAGTATTACTACTGAGGGTCACTGTTATTACTAAGCGCGACAGTAGAGGGGACAGTATTACTACTCAGGCCTCTGTGGGGGTCACTATTACTACTGATGTCAATATAGAGGACAGTATTACTGCTGCGGCCAATATATATATATATATATATATATATAACATTATTGCTACTGAAGCCACTGTGGGTGTCACTATTATTACTGGGGCTGATATAAGGGACACTATTACTACTGAGGCTGATGTAGTGGACACTTTTACTACTGACGCCACTATGAGGGTCACTATTACCACTGAGGCCAACACAGGGGACAGTATTACTACTCAGGCCTCTGTGGGGGTCACTATTACTACTGATGTCAATACAGAGGACAGTATTACTAATGAGGCCACTGTGGAGGCTACTGTTACTGCTGGGGCCAATAAAGGTGACATTATTGCTACTGAAGCCACTGTGGAGGTCACTATTACTCCTGGGGCTGATATAGGGGACACTATTACTACTGGAACTGATATAGGGGACACTATTACTACTGAGGCCACTGTGGGGGACAGTATTACTACTGAGGCCACTGTGGGGGACAAGATTACTACTGAGGCCATTATAGGGGACAATATTACTACTGAGGCCATTGTGGGGGACACTATCACTACTGGGGCTGATATAGGGCAAGCACTATTACTATTGATGCCACTCTGCAGGATACCTTAAGCTGACTTAGGTTATGTTTATACTTGGCGGAAATGCTGTGGAATGTGGCAAATTATGCAGCATTTCTGCTTCCAGATGCGGTCGTTTAAAGCTCTTTTTTTTTCTTCAGCGCTGTAGAAATATGGCGCTGCATTAGAAGTCTGTCGCAGGTCTCTTCTGCCAGAGGGAGCAGGTGCTCAGCTGTCAGATAATGGCTGAGCACTTGTTCTAACAGTGGGGACTGAAGATACCTTTTGTTACACGCTATTTAACTCTTTGCACGTTGCAGTGTAACGGCGGAATATAAGAGGCAGATAAACGAAGGGGGCTCCCTCTGTCACCTATTGGACCCCCGTAATGTGATTACGAGGTCTCAATGGGTTGCTATGGAACCCTGAAGCTTGGATGTAGCCTCCGGGTCTGTGGCCGAGGAGGCTCAGCCTCTACTAACCTCATAGGCTTTCTAATGCACTACTATACAGAAGTGCAGGAATTACATACATTGACACCGATATGTGTCTGTCATGTTGTGCTACTGGGACCTGTAGTGCTACGGGTTTCCAGCAGCACATTTCCACAGGTGTGGGATGATTGAGCTGGCTGGTTGTGTATTGCTCCAGCTAGCCAACCTCCACCGGTCTGTTGCACATATATACCAGCCCCTCTTACTAGAGGGTTCTAGTCATTTGTCATTTATATCATTCCCTCTCAGAACTGTGGAGCTTGGCATCATGCATGTTCTGCTTTGGTGTTATTGCACACATGAGGTTCTGGGTAGGATTCCCTTGTCTCTTCGTTGGTGTGAACAGTGACATGTTCAAGGTCTGTATGTAGGTGTTTACACATTAGGTGAGAATTGTCCAGTTCAGTGTGTGTTACTGCCTGTCGCCATCTAGAGGACGTGGGCTTGTGGACTTACATATTCTGGCCAAAATACAATCCCTTGTGTGTACTAACTTGTTAGATATTTCCATCTGTCTGGGTGTTGTAGTAGATTGGTGAGTATTTTGGCACTTATCGTTCAGTGTACGTGCATGCACCGACATTTATGAATTACTGCATATTTACTGTGAATAGAGGCAGATGGGCCGGAAAGATCCCCAGCCGCCTCCACCTCCATTCACTGAGCGATGATAAGGCCTCATGCAGACCGCTGGGTCGGATTCCGCTGCGAGAATTCTCACAGTGGGATGCGAGCCGTGCTCCTGCAGTGACCCCCGCGTCTTACCTCCTCCAGCGTCTACTCCGCTCTGCTGTGTGCCATCTTCCGCCCAGCCGGCACATGTGCAGAGCAGAGGCGGCGCGCCAGAGGTGACACGATTTGTTTACCGCGCGGGTTTTCACTCGGTCAAATCGCGGCAGTCTGCATAGAATTGCATTATCTAATGCAATCCTATGGCAGCGTGCACGAGCGGAAATTCTGTGGGAAATCCCGCTGAAGAATTTCTGCCTGTGTGCATTTACCCTAAAAGCGCAGAAATGATCATCACTGTGTAAAAGGACCCTAACTCCAGTCACCAAGGCCTTTTTAACAGTTCTTCCTAAAAACTTCAAAGCAGAGAAAAAGCCCTTTAAACTCCCTGGTTCTCTTGGGGCTCATTCACATGACAAGATTACAGCTTCTTGGAGAATGTTTCCATGTATACCGTTCCCGACAGACGTGCACAATAGTGTACAGGGGCTATAAACCTTTGTACTAAGGAATTTATAGCCATATTGCCAAATAGGTCCATAACCGGGCTCTGCTGTGCACATAATGGGGTTTGAATTACGGAATCTGCAGTCGCCTCCTGCACGGACAATCCACAGCATTCTGCACCAATTCAAGCCAATAGAACATTCGCATGTCCGCTCATATTGTCCGCTCCCGTGTCCTTGCTAGGCGGTGATGCGGGGAAAGCAGAGGTATAAAAAACTGTAGTGCACGTGTCTGATGTCGACACGCACGAACTATCCGCAGTACAAAATAGAAGATGAAGAGACAGGTACACGGTGTCACCGGCCGGGCACAGGGCAGGTCATGGTGCAGGATCCACATCTGCAATCAGACCCGGTCGTGTGCAGCCGGCCTAAAATAGATGGAACCAGAAATCTTGGTGACGCATAGGACTCCTGACCACCGATATAATGACCCGAACTAAAAGTCCTTGGCAGTAAAGCACAATACCTTAATAGCGATGCTCTTTTTAATCATATTGTGTTGTCTTCTTCTCACACCATAATGCTGGGTTTCCTCAGGACGGCTTCACGGTTTTGCCGCAGCAAAAAACTGCCAGATTTTTGCAGGATAAGTGCAGCTTCAAAACCTACAGGACTTAGCCTCGGGTTTTGGAGCGGCTTAGCCACATGCTTTTCCATTGCGTCCAGCTCTCCCATAGAGAGGATCAAGGCCGCAGCGAAAAAAAGAATTGATATGCTGCATCCAAGGAAACGGCGCCGTAGCGCCAGCTGATGCTGGTTTTGCCGCAACAGATTGTCCGCCCCGTGTGGATGAGATTTTTGACAAGTCTCGTCCACATGCCTGGCTAATTTTGGTATTAGCGGCCACAGCGAAATTCTGCAGGGAAATTTCGCTGTAAATCCGCCCTGTGTGAACCCAGCCTAAGTGGTGTCCCTGTGGTACATGCACTCTTGATGATCCATCAATTCTCCTTAGAACTCAAAAAGACAGATGTGATCTGAGGGCTCAGGCAGACGGGTGTTTTTTGCTGAGAATGTTTTTGGCGTTTGCGATCCGCATCTATATAGAACCAATGCTTTTCAATGGTAGCGGTCACATGTCCGATATTTACATGTGCATAAAATTGACACGTACAAAAGAACATATGGGTGTCAATGGATGTGGTCACATGTTTTTTTTTTATGCGCGAATATACGCATGTAAAAAATGTCTGTCTGTCTGAGCCCTGAAGGTTGAAGGGGCATAATTACAGGCCCTTTTATGTGCAAAGGTAATCTTTCAAAGGACTGAAACATTGAAAGATTTAGCAATCTATTTGTATAAAGTGTTAATGGACATTAACACTTTATCAGCTTCATTTGCATGTAAAAGGACCTCTAGAAGTTGTTTGCAGAGACCAGTGTGTGTTTAAACACACTCCAAGCTGTGCAAACAGCTGCCTGCACATTCCATTATTCTCCTCCTGGCTAGTGTAAACATACCACAGGGAGAACATCCTGCAGTCTATTGAAGGATGAGTAAAATACGTTCAAACGGAGTATTTGTGCTCAGTCTTTCAGCGGCTGCATGATGAATTTTAAGTTTAGCTAAAATCCATCGATCAAATTAAAAGTACACAATGTCTGCGTTTACATGTAGCGATTATCGCTCATTTTTGTCTGAGAGAACATTAAATAAGGGCTAATGCCCATTGCCGAATTTCTGCCACATTTTACGCGGCGGAAATCCGCGGCGTTACCCCGGAGCTATTCGGTTCTATTGAACCTAACAGCTAAATGTTCACGCTGCAGAATTCCGCAGCGTGCAACAAACGGTGGCATGCTCTATTTGCCATGGGAATATGCGTGGCCGGCTTCCATTGACATAGCCGTCATGCTATCCTTCGGAAGTATCGCGTAAAAACGCGTGCCTACCTGCATCATCTGGCACTGCCGGCGCATCATGCACTGTACTGCGTATGCGCACCGGCTCGAAGGACGGTAACAGCATGGCGGAACCGGAAGCTGAGTGTTAGGGTTTTCCGGGGCGCCGTGGTGGACTCCGTTGCAATATTCCACTAGCGGAGTCCGCCACGGCTGTGGGCATGAGGCCTAAGACATCCAATAGAAATAAAGACACCGACACAAAGGTTTATGGAGGGAGAAAGAACATTTTATTTCTAGCTGTAGGAAATGGTAGATTTTATTATGAGGTATTTTGAGGCTATTGATCGAGAGGAAGGCGAAAACCCTTTGATAGGAAGAAGCCAATTATCCTTGTATAAAGGGGAAAAATTCCTTCCTGACCCCAAATATGGCGATCAGAACAAGTCCCAGGATCAAAGCCGACATCTGACCTGACTTATTAGAATGTATTCTTGTTGTCAGAAATCTAAATAAATCTCTTACCATTTATTGTTTGTGGGGAATCTAAAGTGTATTGAACTAAACCTGTTTATAGACTGTGTTGGTCCAGAGGAAGGCGAAAACCCCCTTGAGGAAAGAGCCAATTATCCTGTTTTAAGGGGGAAAAATTCCTTCCTGACCCCAAATATGGCGACCAGAATAAATCTCAGGATCAAACGCCAGCCGCTCACCTCCCTGGTGTATGTGATGTCAGCTAAAGATTGTGTTTCTTTATGTTTATATTATGTTATTTATGTGGCTGATTCCTTATAAATAAGACCTAACCCTATTTAAGGCTGTGAGTTGATCCAGAGGAAGGCAAAAACCTCCTTGAGGTATGAGCCAATTGTCCTCAAGTTGGAAAAATTCCTTCCTGACCCCAAATATGGCGATCAGAGCAAGTCCCAAGATCAAAGCCGACATCTACACCTATCTGTGTGTATATTTGTGTCTATGTATGTGTTAGTGTCTACACTAGTGTCTAACCTTCATGTATGTGGTGCGTGCTGCTTACCTGGCCTGTGCCGAGGTCTTACTAGTAACCAGGAGTTCAGGGATGATAGTCACTCGGGCTATTGTTCCTGAACTCGCCAGTTACCAATCAAGCACAGGCCGCTCCTGGGGGCGTAGAGGGTCTTCAGGAGAGGATGATGTTCGATGCCAGCCGAAGGATGCCAAGGTCGGGGTAGCATGATGGTAATACGCAGGATGCAGTTGGTGGAGAGAGGATGTTGTTGGTAAGCCGGGGTCTTCTACAGCAGCAGAGTCGTGTGTTCAGCAGACAGTTGTCGTGGGCCGAGCCTACAAGACATAAGAAGGAATTGTCAGTGTTACCAGTTGTGGATATAAACCAGTGAACTACTGTAACATAATGACTTGTATCAGGATCTGATTGGGATCTGATATAAAAAAGTTATTTTCTGCAACTGTGTCTTTACTATGAGGTATTGGGAGTTTTGTGATTGTGGAAGCCATAATAGAGGCCATATTGCTGGTCTTAATATATTTTCCCCAAAGTCCTTTGCTATGTTAGAGGAAATGGTTTATGTATTAAGCTTTCTACGGTATGTGAAGTTTTGCTACAGTGTATGGATATGATTGTAGGTGTCCTGTGTGTATAGGTGTACAGATATGTATGTGTGAGTGTGTATAGAGGATACTTACCAGATGGTCGCGGCTTCCTTCACAATCGGATTCTTCTCGTCATCCTAAGAAGAAGTAGAGACATGGTATTTACAGGAGCAATAATAATGTTATTATATGACCTCCTGAGCTGTCTGACACCAGAGGAACAATGATAATCAACACAGAGGTCTGCCTGAAGAACATCAACCCTAGAGGAGGAAGATCTTACCGGGTCCAGCTTGGTGAAGTGTACGAAAATCCGTCCACAGGGTGAAGGGGTGTACCACCCTCCGGCCACGGCAGGTCTCGATTCCTGGGAACTCTGCTGAAGGGTTTGAATGGCGGCTCTGCTCTTTTCATCTCCAGCTCCTCCCAATTCACGGTGTTGAAGAATCGGTGACCTCTGATATTCTTGTGGACACCCAGCCTCTTCTTTGGCTTCTTCCGCAGCAGTCTCTTCAGAAGATGCTTTACGTCAGCATCTAGCCAAGATGGGAATTTTGGCTTCTTTCTGGTGATGGACTTGATGATCTTTCTCCTGGAGGAGCCGTGGTAGAAGGGGGACTGTCCTGTCGCCATCCAGGATACGACAATCCCCAGGCCCCACCAGTCGACTGCTGCGTCGTAGTCCTTCTCACGAAGCACCTCTGGGGCCATGAATCTATAAGTGCCTGTCACTCCGCTGATCTTCTTAGACGGGACGACGCCGTCTTGGGCCAGCCCCAGGTCAATCAGGCGGATGTGTCCATCTCCGTCCAGCATGATGTTCGCCGGCTTTATGTCACTACAATGAAGAAAAGTAAAAAGGTTAATCTGTTGAGTGATGCAGTAATAATGTAGTAGAGAAATAATGTACCACAGCTTAACCAGTCCTAATTCAGGACTCTGGGAAAGCTGGGTACATTATCTTCACCAGGGAAACAGGGAGATGTGGGAAAGTTGTGCTTACCGATGGATGATGTAGCGTCGGTGCAGGAACTGGAGGCCGCATGCAATCTCCGCTGTGTAGAATCTGAGAAAAGAGTGTAGTATCAATGACATGAAATAAGTCCCCGACGTCATGTCACCATCATAGTGTCACCTGTACGCCCTCCACTCTTCTATATCTGTCATGTCGCCCTCAGTATCCCCCCGTCTCCTGATTAGTCATTTACTCACCTGACATGGTTGATGTCCAAGCTGCCGCACATCCTGATCATCGCCGCCAGGCTTCCTCCGGACAGATACTCCGTGATGAAGTAGGCCCGGTCTGCAGACTGCTGTGCGGCATACAGATGGTAGATGAAGGGGCAGTCTTGGGCCTTCAGGAGTATCCGCCGCTCTCTCCTTATGACGTCTGCCTTGCTCTTTCCTCTGTCAACAACCTTGATGGCCATGAAGGTGTTCCTTCCAGGAAAAGATGCCAGGACCACCTTAAGAAAGCAGATAAGAAATTATCACTGACAGCGGCCAGAAGGGAAAATCATATATATTTATCACATGGTGGATTTATCACTAGGCGCTTTCACATGGCCAAGAAGATTGTGCAAATTAGAACCCCGTTCTTTTGAATGGAGTCATATACATGAGCGTTTTTCTCTTTTTGTCCCGCACCGCATCTTGGTGCAAGGAAAAAAAATTGCAGCATGTTTTCTTTGCATGTTCCTCAAAATCCATTGTCTATTGTTTTCAATGGGACAGGAAAACAGATTGTATGGCGTGTGATGCGAGGTTTCCCATTGACTGTTTCTGATAGCCGGCCTCCTGCTGTGACAGCCGGGGTGCAGAAGGACAGTGACCCCTGCTGTTAACTCCTTACATACCACGATCTATGTAGATCACGGCAAATTAAAGGATTCACAGAGGAAGGGCGCTTTCCTTGTGATGTCATTGGACCCTTGCGATGTAATCGCAGAGGGCCGATGGGTTGCGATGGGTGGCAGGATGCTAGATAGAGGCGTCTTGCTTTACTGTTGCCTATGATTGTTTTTACAATCGATAAGGTTGTAATAGTAATCATAGCTGCTATGGATCAGGTCCCCTTCAGGGACATAAACAGTGTCAAAAAGCAAAATTAAATAAGTACATTTTAAAAAGTATTTTTTTGCTCATTTTCCCCTATTTGTATGAAAAAAAAATTAAGAAACCCCCCACATGTGGTATCATTGTGTCTGTAATGAGCTGTGCTATAATTTGAGCAAACTATTAATTTTGCGCAGCAAAAACCGTAAAAAGAAGGGAGCAAAATACTGATATGTGGAGGAGCCGTCACTGCGCCATTCCCAGAAAATAACAGTCATATAACTTACCTCGCTGAAGCTTCCTCTGCCCAATATCTGAAGGGCGGTGAAGCGCTTGATGTCAAATCCGCGGTCTGATGGTAGAAGGTCCTGGCTGGTGCCTGGTCTTGGCTCCTCATCCTCTCCACTCCTCCTCCTCTTTATAGCTGTGAGTCCGCTCACGCTCTCATCTTCTCTTTTGCGCTTTTCGACGTCTCCTTTTTGTCCATTGGACTCCATTTTTCTCAGTCCTGTAATCTTCGATCCAACCGCTGCCGTCGTCAGTTGAAAGGAAATGGCAGTTGGCCGATTGGAGGTCAAAGGTCAGTGAAGCCGCCAGTACCAGGCTTGCCAGTACTTTGCCTGCCAGTACCCTGCTCTGCCATATACACTGTGATGTGGCCACCATGAGTGATGGTCTAGTGCCCAGGGAAATGGAGAAAATCATAGCTGGTTCTTCCAGTGCCACATTATTAGTAGATGGGCAGGGATGGCACTTGATGTCTGGGTTGGCAGTGGTGCCCATAGTTCATCAGAAACTTTTGTAGTTTTATAAAACTTACGGTTGATTGGAAATTTAAATGAACCCAGCGGAGGAAAAAACATAAATTGTGCTAATGAGAGGAATAATAAAGTCTTGTGAGAGGTCATTTAATAAGTGTCCATCATCCAGATACATGATGTGTATCTCCATATGTTACAGCGGGCAGCGCCCTCGCCAGTGCAGATCTGGGTGGTAGCGGGCGGAGATGCTTCTATGGAGGTCATAGACGGATTTATCCACAATGGGGATTAATGCTGAGGTGTCAAATGATAGAAAGGGGTCATACAGAAATGTTAGGAGGATGTTATAAATCTACGGTTGCTGTGTGAGTTATTGTTGGGGGTTGCAAATTGGCGCAGTAATACGGTATTATAGGACTTTTTATTTACACTGAGACAATAAAGACTATTTTATTAGACAAGCTTGTGAGTGCAATCTAAAGTCTGGGAGAATAAGAGGTTGTGTGCAAGATATAGTCAGGTTTAGGGCAACGACAGACGAGCGTGTAACGTAACACGCTCACTCCTGCACATTTTTTGCGCAGTGAACGAGTGTATTTAACATTCATGCCTGTGCAAATATGGAGTGTATGTCCGCAGGCTCCATTCGTTCACACAAGCAGTGGAATCACCGCACCCTGATTTAAAAGGCTAATTTGCCTAACGTGGATGATTGCAGATCTGCACTGCACTTAGTGCATACCTGCGTAGGCAGATGTGCGCGCTTGCCCACCTCACGTGGGACTCTATGGTGCACAAACACGCACAAGATAGGGCAAATACAGCCGCAATGAGCCCGTTTGCAATCAATGGGTTCTATTCTCTACATATCGCACTCATCTGTTTAAGCCCTTATATAAGGTGACCAGACGTCCCAATTTAGGCAGGACAGTCCCACTTTGGGACCCTGTGTCCTGCCTTTCCTAGGGTCCAAGCTCCCTGGCTTGTAATCAGTCAGTGGCGCTGTGGACGGCAGTGTGTGCATCCAGGATCCTTCTCCCCTGACCGATCCTCATTTGTTCCACAGGAGGAGAGGAGAAGGGAGGAGGTGTTGCTTTGGGTGCACACACTTCTGCCTGCAGCAGCGCCGAGAAGAGAGAGCTCTGTAGACCAGGAGAAGGGTAAGTATATGGGGGGACACTATTACTACCAAGGCCTCTGTGGGGGTGGGGTCCCCATTACTAGTGAAGCCACTCTGGGGGATACTATTACTACTGACGCCACTCTGTATGTGGCAGCATACCTCAAGCTGACTTACTGTATGCTTACAGGTGGCAGAAGTGCTGCAGACTGTCCACGGTAGAAATTTCTGCTGCTAATTATGCAGCATTTTTGCAACCAAAAACAGTCAAAATCCGCACCCCTGGTGTCATTCTTCAGCCTAGCATACTGTATTACTAGGGGTTTGAACACATGCGCATGATTTTGTTCCTTTAAGCGGCCGTGATAATCACGAGACAATTGATTTCAGCTCTTTTCTCGGGAGTGAATACTACGTCGCACCTATCTTCCCCCAATTATTTTCAGCCTTCTGCACAATGGCATGGAGTTTGAACGGGCCGAGAAGGGGGAAAAACCCTCCATTAATGCGCAACTATGCTCCGTACCGGCGATCGTAGTTGTGCATAAGCCCGTGTGATGTTGCCCTTGTATATTTATATAAAATGTGTGTGTTTAGAATATATATAATATATGTGTATTCATATAGAGTCTCATACTTACCCATCCAGCGTGGGGCCGCACAGAATTAGGACATGCTGCGATTTATCATAAGCCAGCATTAGGGCGCCTACCCACTGGCGATTTTTTTTTTTTTCCTGCGATGCTAAATTGCGTTTTGCGTTTTTTCTGAAGAGCAATTAGCATAGAATGTGTTCTTGTCCATTTGTTGTTTTTTTTTCGTTGCGTTGCAATTTTTCACATAGGAACTGTCAGTTGCATATGTCTCCTTATTTTTCTCTTAAAGGGGTTGTCTCGTGAAATCAAGTGGGGTTCAGCACTTCTGTATGGCCATATTAATGCACTTTGTAATATACATCGTGCATTAATTATGAGCCATACAGAAGTTATTCACTTACCTGCTCCGTTGCTAGCGTCCCCGTTGTCATGGATCCGTCTAAATTCGCTGTCTTCTGGCGTTTTTAGACGCGCTTGCGCAGTCCGGTCTTCTCACTGGTGAATGGGGCCGCTCGTGCCGGAGAGCTGGTCCTCGTAGCTCCGCCCCGTCACGTGTGCCGATTCCAGCCAATTAGAAAGCTGGAATCAGCAATGGACCGCACAGAGCCCACGGTGCACCATGGGAGAAGACCCGCGGTGCATCGTGGGTGAAGATCCCGGCGGCCATCTTGGTAAAGGAAGAAAGAAGTCGCCGCGAGCGCGGGGATTCGGGTAAGTAATAAACTTTTTTTTTTTTTTAACCCATCCCTTGGGTTTGTCTCGCGCCGAACGGGGGGCCTATTGAATAAAAAAAAAAACCGTTTCGGCGTGAGACAACCCCTTTAATGCACCCATGATTGTCAATGGAAATTAACGAAAAACGCCGCAAAAAAGGCGCGAAAAACGCTGCGTTTTTCACGCACGAAAATCAGCAACGCCAATGGGTAGGCGCCCTTAGAGTGCATAAACTAACGCAATCCTATGATAGCGTGCCAATCCCGCTGCAGAATTTCCGTCCGTGGGCATTGGGCCTAAGCCGTAGCATTGGCCCCATAATGCCACAATGCCCAATATCCTATCGTAATTCTAATCTTTCTTTTTCAGATGAGCAAGAAGCCGTTCAAGAGAACATTTACCAAGTGGATGAATTCCCATTTGGCCAAGGTAGCTGGTCATGTAGTTACATTGTGTAAGAGGACATTCCACATGCTTTAGGGCTCAGTCACACCAGCAAAGTTTTCCTGCATGTATAGGCGCGTTTCCGAAACGAATCTATTAGAACCAATGCTTTCTAATGAAAGCGGTCACATGTCCGTTTTTTAGAATTCTTTAAAATGCGCACCTACCAAACATAGGACGTGTGAGTGAAAATGCACCCGGTCACGTGATTATTTTCTACATGCCATGTGCTTTTATTTTTTTTACATGCGTGAAAAATTTGCTTGTCTGACTGCGCCCTTATAGTTGTTACAGTAATTAGAACTTCTCTCGTTAGTCTGGCCTCCTTCTACACTACTTTATCAGGATGTTGTAGGGGAAATGTATTAACTGATGTTTGCCGGGTTTCTGGTGTAAAAAGGTGACACATTTTGGCGCATGCCACATATTCAACCTTTTCTGTTTTGTGGCTCGATCGCCATTTTGCAAAGGTGGTCAGATATTGAGTGTAAATTCTGCCATCTTTTGGTGCATCTTGTTTCTGCGGCGTACACAGTGCAGCAAAAATGACGTGAGAACTATATTCTATGGGTCAGTACGATTACTAACATAAAAAAATTATTTTTATTTTTTTATTTTTTCCTTTACCACTTTTTTTTCCAGAGATATTTTATTTTTTAAAATTATTTTCTTCCGCAATCTTCTGACAGCCATACCTTTTTTTTATTTTTCCGTCGACATAGTTCTGTGGGGCCTCATTTATTTTTTAGCAATACCAAATAGATTTTTGTCTTTTTATGTAGATTTTTTTATTATACATCTGGCAAAAGGTTTTTTTTTAAAACTTTTATTACCTTTTTATTATTTTAATATTTAATAAAATTTAAGTGATTTACACTTGTTTTTTACATGTGTAATACACGGTACTAAAAGCCCATTTACACTGCGCCATTCAGGCACACATGATAAAAGACGCAGCATGTCCTCTATTGATGCATGAGATACGCAGCGAGGACATCTTCGGATGGACGTGTTTTTTCAGGTTTTGTTTTTACTAGCGGGATTTTCGTGCGTTAATACTACCTATAGTCCGCCTGCTTTTTTTGACAGGAGCCGTGTGATCATCATCAGTCACTGTAATAGGAGGAACAAAAAAAGGTTTGGTACGGTGTTAGCCAGCAGAGCAAAATGTGATTGTTCCCAGCAAGAAAACCATGTAATCTTGGAGATATGATACCTTTTAATGGCTAACAAAAAGACATGATGTTCTAGCGAGCTTTCAAACCTACTCTGGCTTAATGAAATAGATGTGAAGAGGAATACATATATACACTCATACATATGAGAAGGTACAGATCTGGTGTGATTAATGTGCACTTTAAACAATATATACTGGGGGTGGGGTGGCGGGGGGCTAGTTACATAATGAATGAGAAATGAATTCACTGGAGTGGGCCTTTAATACTCTCTTTACGTTAAACATTCTTGCACGCACTAGCAGGGGGGCCCCTACCGTGAGGCAGCAGTTTGTAGGACCCCAGAAGGAGGAGGTTGCTGCCCTCTGGTGAAAAAAAAAACAATTGCCACCTGTTGGGTGGGCAGCAACCTGAGAAGCATTTTACTCACTTAGGCTAACTTCACAAAAAGGGCGAGCGCAATATGGGGCCATGAATCCCACCCCTATATCACACTCTCCGCTATGTCAAATCCCTGAGGATGTGAGGCGTTGTCACGTGAGAACAGCCTCGTATCACTTCAGGGATGCCGGAAACCTCCGCCGTGACGGACAGGAGTTTCTGACATTGATTTTAATGGGAGACCTCGCATCGCGTGCCCCTAGCATGTGGTGCAATGCTGCCGCCGGGACCATAAAATGACATAGGGTTTAGAATCAATTTCTGCGTATACAAATACGAATCTGCCCTCAGGGTCCCTTCTGACATTTATGGGGTTCCATCTTAATGATTTGTGAATAAGGAGTGAGACTCATCTGGAGAAAGAAGTATGAAAGGAGTGACATGTCCACTGTACCCACGTTTTTTTAAGGGTATCTGCTTTATCTATAGTGAGGTGAGTCTCTTGCAAACCCACAATCTGGGGATTAAATTGCTTAGTATAAGACAAAACTGCTTTACGCTTATTAGCGGTGCCCAGGCCTCACATGTTCCAACTAAGACATGACAGCGACATTGGGAGACATAATGACATATAGCACAGTCGGGTTTTCCAAGTAGGGGAGCATATTACCCATATTAGAAAGAAGGATATAAGCACAGACCTACTTGTAACTTAAAATAAACTGTAACAGCTTAAACAACTAAGAATTGACATCCCGCTTAACAATAATGTGTCGCAGGTGTCTAAAAAAAAAGAGTAAGCTACAATCTATTTTGAAAGTAGCAGTTGTTGTGAGTGGGGGACATTCCAATGGCCTATCGGGGATTGGTTTATGTGATAAAAATTTTTTTTCCCTTTAAGCATGGCTTCAGGCTATTGCCGCAGCGGTGGCTACCCGGGGACGAGCCCACAATCCGGGACAGCGTAAAGGCTAGGTGACATATCTCTTCATCCCAGCCATATACAGTATCAACCATAGGCCAATGGATCATGGGCCCAAATGTTCTTTGCAGAATTTACATTGCATAGATCAGAGCTCGGGACTATGCAACGTCGGATGACGCAAGGTGCATACGGAGCCACTCCATGGCTTCAGTAGGGGAATGTAGAAAGATCACTTTATCATTTGCTGCAATCCGTAAACGGGACGGGTATGCCATAGAGTATGGAATGCCTCTATCCTTGAATCTCTTTTTTATTTCCACGAAGGTGGCTCTTTGTTTCTGCAGATCCGCCGAAAAATCAGGGAAAATAGATCTCACTGAGTTGTTATATTTATCCCTTAGTGACGAAGCCTGTTTGCGCCTTAGTGGTGGAGCCAAATTTTGGAAATCTGACATGCGTCGTTCAACGTGGCATAACTCCGTAAAGGCTTTACATATCCCAGTGATTCTGACATTGTTTTTTCGCCACATGTTGTACTTCATTTAGATTGTAAAAATAGACCGATATAATTTGTGTATATTTATTAAAAGTACCAATATTGGAAAAATGTTGAAAAAATTGTCTTTTTCACATTTTCAACCGTAATATCTCAAATATGTCCAAACATACTGTACAAATTTTTGATAAGATATATATTTCCATCTGTTTACTTTATTCTGAATGCACACTTGAAAAACTTTTGTGTTTTTTTTTAACCATTTAGAGGACGTACACATTTAACATTACTTTTCAGCATTTTGAGGAGCACTTTGTTTTCCTGCACCAAGGCAAGTTTGCAAAGGCTCATAAGTGTCAGAATAATAGATACACCCACAAGTGACCCCATTTTAAAAACTACACTCCTTAGTGTATTCACTGAGGGGGGTCATGAGTATTTTGACCCCACCAGTTTTTTTCAGGAATTAGTTCAATTTAGGGGAGAAAAAATAAAATTTCATATTTTTGCAAATATGTCATTTTAAAGACATATTTTTTTCCTATAGAGCCCATGAAAATGAGGATTTACACACCAAAATAGATACCCCCGTTTCTCCCGTGTTCAGAGACATACCCATTGTGGCCCTAATCTCATGTCTGGATGCATAACAGGAGCCAAAATGAAAGGAGTAGTCGGTGTCTTTCAGAACATAAATTTTGCTTGAAGGCGTTTTAGGCCCCATAGCACCTTTGTAGAGCTCTTGAGTGGCCAAAACCAAAGAGAACCCCCACAAGTGACCCCATTTTGAAAACTAGACCCCTTAACGAATTTATCTAGGGGTGTACTGACCATTTTGTTCCCACAGTTTTTGAATGAATTGAAGCAAAGCAAAAGGAAAAAATTGTGATTTTCGTTTTTTTGTCAATTCTGTCATTTTAAAAACAGCTTTTTTTCTACAGCACACGCATGAATGAAGCCTTTCACCCCAAAATGGATACCCCTGTTTCTCCCGTGTTCAGAGACATACCCATTGTGGCCCTAATCTTTTGTCTGGATGCACAACGGGGCCCAAAATGAAAGGAGTAGTCGGTGGCTTTCAGAACAGAAATTTAGCATGAAGGTGATTTAGGCCCCATTGCCCACTTGTAGAGCCCTTGAGCGGCCAAAACGACAGAGAACCCCCACAAATTATCCCATTTTGAAAACTAGACCCCCTAACGAATTTATCTAGGGGTGTACTGTGTATTTTTACCCTACAATTTTTGAATAAATCTAAGCAAAGCAGTAGGAAAAAAATTACAATTTTCATTTTTTTGGCAGTTGTATCAATTTAAAAACTGTTTTTTTGTACAGCACACATAGGAATGAAGACTTTCACCCCAAAATTGATACCCCTGTTTGTCCCGTGTTCAGAACCATACCCCTTGTGGCCCTAATCTACTTAAAGGACGCATGGCTAGGCCTATAATGGAAGGAGCACCCGTTGGATTTTAGGGTACAACGGAATAAATTCCAGGCCCCATTGCCCACTTATAGAGCCATTGAGCGTCCAAAACGATAAAGAACCCCCACAAATGACCCCATTTTAAAAACTAGACCCCTTAACTAATTCATCTAGGAGTGTATTGCGTATTTTGACCCCACAGTATTTGAATAAATTTCAGCAAAGCAGAAGGAAAAAATTACGATTTTCATTTTTTTGGCAATTTTGTCAATTTAAAAACAGGTTTTCTTTGTACAGTGTACATAGGAATGAAGACCTTCACACCAAAATGGATACCCCCGTTTGTCCCGTGTTCAAAAACATACCCATTGTGGCCCTAATCTACTTACAGGAAACATGGCAAGGCCTGTAATTGAGGGAACACCCGTTGGATTGCAGGGCACAACTGAATACATTCCAGGCCCCATTGCTCATTTGTACGGAATAAAAATTGACTCCCTAAAAATCCCCCCCCCCCCCACCTCCATGCCCTTTTCGGCGTTCCCCAAATCTTAGATAAAAGTAATAATGTGAACTGTGTGGTATTTCCAAAGACGGGTAATTATGGAGGCTGGTTGGGATGGGCACATAGGGCAATAAAATCTGGTATCCCCCCTCCTCTCATGCTTTTTGGGGGTCATTTTTTGACCTCCGTGGCGGGGATGGGGTGTAAAAAGTGGCGTTCCGTGAGTCTCCGTAAGCTTGACGAGGTGCGGCGGTCTCACACAGAAGGTGCTCAACAAGGTGCTCCTGGAACTGCAGGAAGGCGAGTGTTCCCGGGGCTTCTTGTAAATTGCGTATTACAGGTAGCGGTCTGAATAACGCCGGGCTTACGCAGCCGTAGGTGGATCCCGGCTGTGAGCCCGGCTGTGACCCTGCGTACGGCCGCGTAATGTACTGCGCATAACTGCGTACTTACACGGGCGGTCATGCGCAGTACTTTTTTTTTTGTTGTTGTTGTTTGTATTTCCCGCACCGTCGCTTAGCGATGACGCGGGTACCCGCAGCCCGTATACAACGTAGTTGCGTATGGGCTGCGGGTATATCCGCGACCATGGAGCACAATGGGCTCTATGTTGCTGATATCCGCGGTAAAATAGAACCTGCTGCGTTCTCTTTTCTGCGAGTGGATTACACAATTCCAACCCGCTAATGTGAGCGGAATTGTGTAATCCAATGCGATTGATCTGCGTATTACCGCTAATCAAACGCATGCGGAATCCGTAATTCCTATCCGGTCATGTGAGACCGGCCAAAGGTAGATCGCTACCTTTTTATCACGTGACCGGGGACCGCTCAACGAGGCCACCCGTCACTGCTCCAGGCTCTCGGCGACCGTTGGTCGCCGAGAGCAAGGAGATATTAAGTTTCCTGGGCTCCCCGACTCCTGCGCATGTGTGCGGTGTTTTGCCGGCGGTCGCATGCGCAGAATACGGGAAAGTTCACGGAAGAAGATTGCGTCGGGGTGCAAATATGGAGGCCTCCGGTAAAAAGTTTTATCTCCTCTCACCGATCGCATCGGTGAGGGGAGATGAACCTTCCCCTTTTTTTAACTTTTACGTGATCGCCATTATTCTTTGGATAACGGCGAACACGTGATCAGGAACCGCTCACCGCGGCTCTCCGTGAAATCTCCAGGCTCTCGGCTAAGTTTTGTAGCCAGGAGCAGGGAGATTTTAAAAAAGCACGGCTTTTGCGCATGCGCCTGCCACATTGGCGAAGGGCGCGTGCGCAGAAGCTGGGGTGAGGTCCGCGAATAAATCTGCAGGCCTTAGGTACGTCATTTCATCCTCCCTCACGGATATGATCAGTGGGGGGAGATGAAACGCAAGGTTTTTTTTAAGTTTTTAAAACTTTTTTTAACTTTTTGCACTTTTTTTTTTTTTTACCTTTTACCCCTTTTTTTTATTTTTTTAACTTTTTGCACTTTTTTTTACTTTACATGATCACTGTCATCCATTGGATGACAGTGATCATGTCCCTGGTGACATCCCTCTGCTCTTGGCTACACATGGCAGCCAGGAGCAGAGCAATTTTGAATTTCCCGGGGCTCGAGCCCCTCTGTGCACGCGCCCGATGTCAATCATCGGGCGCGCATGCGCAGACGGGGATTTCGGGTCCCGGGACATCGGGACATCGCAGAGGACCGGGGGTGAGTATCTTCACATCCCCTCATGGATCCGATCCATGAGGGGAGGTGAAACTTTACTTTTGTTTTACTTTTTCAACTTTTTCGCGATCACCGCTATCGCAATGGATAGCGGTGATCGCGGGCCCGGGGACCGCTCACAGTGGTCCCCGGTAACACCTCCTGGTTCCCGGCTACCTTCAGGAGCCGGGAGCCAGGAGATTTTAAATTTGCCGGGGACACCCGGGCTTCTGCGCGTGCGCGTGACGTCATCGTCTGGCGCGCATGCGCAGAAGGCCGCCGGCGGGTCCGGGAGGACCAGATCTCCGGGGAACACCGCCGACAAGCCGTGTGAGTATTTTCAGCTGCCGTGATGGATCCGATCCATCATAGCAGCTGAATTACTACTTTTTTACACTGTTTTATTTACTTTTTTGCGATCGGCGTTATTCATTTTATAGCGCCGATCGCAATACCGGGGGGGACTGCCCGCATCCTGGGATGACAGCTCCATGCTGTCGGCTACCTGCGGGCACCAACAGCATGGAGCTGTCACGTCCTCAGGCCAGTGGGCATCAATCCAAAGAGGATGCATAAAACTACGTCCTCTAGGATTAAGGCCCACTTTCTGAGGACGTAGTTTCCCGATGGGGCGGACGTTAAGGGGTTAAGAGGGCCTTCCAGTTTGGCCTGGTGCAAAGCGGCATCTCGATCTCTGCAGTTCAGAATTCTTGCCAAAAATGGATGCGGTGGGGCGCCCGGCGCCGGACGGGACCTGCAGGGCTCTCTTCACCGTGAAGGAGGCAGAGAAGATGCATTCACCCAGTGTAGATTTAAGCCAGTTTTCTACAAACGATTCTGGTTGGGAGCCCTCTGCTCTCTCCGGGAGACCAATTATGTGTAAGTTATTGCGACGAAGACGGCTCTCCGGGTCATCTGTCTTGGATTGACAAAATTCTGCTTGCCTTATGGCTTTCTGCACCGCCGCCGGGAGTGGATGCAGGGAGTTTTCTATGTTAGAGACGCGGTCTTCCATCTCAAGTATCCTACCCTGTATGTTCTGCATATCTTGTCTTAATAAAGTAACATCCGATTTAACTTCATCTATTTTCCCGGTGAGGGAGGATTTACAGGTATTTATTGCTTCTAATAGTCGACGCATAGTTGGTTCCGAACTCTGCCCGGAGTCAGCTTCATTATCTCTTGCCTGGACAGTCCACGATGAGTGCAGCGTATGATCGGACATCTCCACACTAGAGAATTCCTTTATTTTCTCCGCAGCGGTACAACCTTTAGCTCGAGTGCTCATGATAAGCGCTCGCAAGGTAGAGACTGATAACAGAATGTGCACTAGCGTTTCTGTGTTACCGCATAAAACTTTCTTTGGGATTTAAGGTAGGTTAAGTACCAAGAGTCCGTCTTTTTCACAAGTTATGGTTACCAGCCTAGGGTACAGGATGAGGTCTCAAATCATCATCAGAGCAGATTCTGCGTCGGTCCTGTCCAACTGCATGGGAGTAAGGGGTGACTCAACAATCCACTGTGTCCACAGATTAGGGTCCGCAGAGGGCAAAATCCACTGTGGAAGAACAATTTTGCGGGGCCCAGCAGAGACTTTCAGTACAGAGGGGATCCTCAAGTTATAGCATCCAGCTGGTTAGAATACTGCTGGGTATATTGCCACCATTTAGAGAGACAGCAGCAATTATCACAGTCACAAAATGGCACCTGGTGGCCGGAGGGGGGTTTGCCAGGTATGTATAGAGGGCCTACTGCTGCGGGGCCTACATTACAGCATTCACAGTTTCAATGCAAATGCCCCTGTAGGCTCCAAAGTGTCCTTCCACGTCCTCCGCCAGGGACTTACTCTTTGCCGCCTCTCGCCGGGACCAGGATCCGGATCAGATTCACACCGCTCGGCTGGCGTCTCCGCGGAAGCGCACTGCTGGGTTCCATTGACAGCAAGGCCTGCCCACCAGGGGATTCAGCACAGCCGGGTAGTCAGTGCGGTGAACTCCACCAGCCCCGCCCAGACGGCACCTGAGACCGGGTGAGAAGAGGATCACTCACCGGACAGTGATAGAGGTAGGGAGCGGTGTGCAGCAATGCTCCAGCGGGAGTGCTCGGGCAGGACATGTCAATCGCCAAGTGCAGGCTCAGGGCTGTATACGCCGGTTCAGGGGCAAGAAGGACTTTTGGTTCGAGCCAGCCACTGCAGCAGGGTATGTTGATTAATTTCAATCCGTCAGGGAGGTAGTCCGGATCGAAAGGCCAGGGTAAAGTGCAGGATATTAAGGTCCCCTGGGGGGAGCCGGTGTGGAGGGGGCATAAGAATCACCCCTCTGTATGCTTCTGACTCATTACTCTGACATAAGGAAAAAATGAGACTCCATGACGCTAATGTGTCCATAAGACATCTGTAAGGTATCTTTCACGCTACAAAAGCATCGCTACAAAATGGCTTTGTTACCAAATTTGCAACATCCCTCATGTGAAAAAACCAATTGGAATCCAAGGGCTTCACACACATGTGTTTTGTAGCCTGTGTGAAAGAGGCCTAAATTCAGCTCCTCACCACGTTCAAGCTCGGTATGCATCTATATAGCCGCTATAAAACAGCTGAAAATCACAACTGCGTGAAGCATTGGATTCCATTTTTGGCCGCGATGAACATATTCTAGTGTGAATGAGTCTAAAACTGGAAAAGTCCTACTGAAAATGTAACTTCTTTATTGTAGATTTTGAATTTATGTCTCATGTAAATATATTTGGCGCATAACTCGGCCGAATTACCTACATTTTTAATGACTTCACTAATTTTAGACATAAGAACCAGTAAATCGTTTCCCCTTTTCTGTTCCAGCGGTCATAATTGTTTTTACTTTTCATCAATGTGGCCGTATGACGGCTTGTATATTGTGGAACTAGTTTTTATAGGAACTAAAGGCCCTTTTAGACACGATGATTTTTACTCAAAAATTGCTCAAACCTGTCTTTTGAGCGATAATCGTTGTGTCTAACTCCACTGACATTGTGCAGTTTTCGTTAAGCCATCGCTGATCTTTCAGCGTGCTGAAAGACAATGATGAGCCTTATCAGGAATTCACAGCGGGATACAGCTGATACTATTGTTTCAGCTGTATCCTGCTCCCTGAAGACCGGTGGGGTATGAAAAACACAACTGTCCAGCTGTGTTCTGCATCCTTTGCTCGGAGCGCTCGGCTATAAAACAGCTGGGCGCTCCATGCGGGGAACAGCTGGATTCAGAAGACAAGTGGCCCCGCTTGTCTTCTGCATCTTCCGCTCGGAGCGCAAAGTGATCGCTCAATGTTTAAACAATCACCTTACACTGTAAAAAAAGCACACGATTATCGCTCAAAAATCACTGAGAAGATTTTTTGAGCGATAATCGTGTCTAAACCCGGCTTAATACCGGATAAATATAATGTTTGGAATAACTTTTTTAGTAATTTTTAATGGGGAAGAAAAAGCAAGTTCCCCAATGTTTTTCCATCATTCACCTTGTGGTACAAATAGTCGGATCACTTTATTCTACGGGTCGCTACGATTATAACACAAATCTCTACAGGTTTTATTGTGTTTTAGTACCTTTTACAGTAGAGAACAACTTTTTTGACAAAAACCTCTACAAATAGCATTTTTATGTTTCCATTGACAGAGCTGCATGAGGCCTTGTATTTTGTGGGACAACGGTTATTGGTTATTGGTACCATTTTCAGGTAGAATATATCTGACTTTTTGATCTTTCTGTAAAACCACTTGGGGTCCGTTTACACTTAAAGATTATCGTTCCAACAAGCGAACAATGTCAGCGCTCGCTCGTCTGTTTATACAGCAGATCCGTCGTTGGCTCATTCAAACCAGAAACCATTCAGTCTTCCTCATTCGCTGTGTAAGTGACAGAGGGACTGATTATTAGATTGGTATGTCTTCACATCTATCTCTCAAGTACCTAGTCAGTCTGAACCGAGGCACGGCTTCAGAGGACAAGAAACTGCAAATCAGCTGAATATGGAAGCAACGCGATGAATCTAATGCCCACCCCATCACGCTGGAATGTATCCAGCGCTGTATACTACCCACTAGTCAGACCGCCTCCTGCTAAATGCAAGGCCGGGTAAAGGAGGATCAACACCGCTATCACATAAGCAGTGGCACTGTCCATGGTCCTGATCTGGAATAACCAGCTCAACTGTAGTATTGTCCACATCACTTAGGCCCCCCTCACACAGGGCGTTTGCAGAAACGCAGCGTTGAAAAACGCTGCGTTACTGCAGATTCTGCCCCGTTTCAGCAGCGCTGGCATACTTTATGCCAGCGTTTTGGCTGCGTTTTCAGCTCGTCTGAAAACGCAGCCAAGAATGCTGAAAAGAAAAAAAAAAGCAATACTCACCTAGCCGCTGCAGTCTGGGTCACGGCCGCTGGTCTCTGTCGCTGATCCGGGCTTCCTCGGCACTCCCAAGTCTATTGCCGGAGGCCAGGTTTGAGAACCCTGCCTCCGGCAATAGAGTGCTGTGATTGGTTGTCGGTGCTTGCTTGATGCCCAATCACAGCCCTTCATTGACTGTCTCAGCCAATCAGAGCTTGCCGGCGCTTTTTTATTCATCAGCTTGTGATTGAAGGATATTGACGCTGGCAGGCGTATGACTCTGATGGTCGGGGCGCACATTATGTGAATATTCGCACTGTGGAATATGCCAGCTCTTTACATAACGAGGCTTCAGCAGTGGCTGCAGTTACACGGGGATCAAAAGTTTTTGTAAATGTCATATAGCAATCATAAATGCAAATGCATCACGTCTTTGGCTTAGGGTGCCTGCACACTGGCGATCGCAATATTGCTGCGTTTTTTTTAACGCAAATGTAAATAGGATTTTAATGTTAAAAACGCATCACAGAAAAATCGCAAGTTTGTGCTTTGCGATTTTTGTGCGATGCATTTTTAACATTAGAATGTTCTATTGACATTCACGTTAGAGAAAAACACAGCGATATCGCGATCGCAAGTGTAAAGGCACCCTTCAAGTTGGCCAACAATATGCAACATGAGCATTGCCTTGTTCTTTAACAGAGATGTTAGCCGCAGAGAGCCCTTCACAGGGTGATACTCGAGAAGATGATCACGGCAAACTGTGAGTGTCCTTCCCAAGGGGGGGGGGGGGTGTCTTATATAAAGGAACGGGGCTAAATATATTTGGACCCTCTCTATTAATATCAAACCCCAGATCAGACCACTGATTTCATTTCAGACTCCAGATCCCCTAAATATATTCAGACTCCCTACATATATATTTATATTAATATCAGACTCCAGAAAAGACCCCTTAAATATATTCCAACCTCTCCTATATTTATAACACATCGCAGACACCTAACTTAACTTAGACCCCGGACCAGACCCCTTAAATACTTTCAGAAAAGTTTATTTACACCCTTGGGTGGGGAGGGGTTAAAGACAACCTTCCTCGTCAGTAGGGCTGACTGCATACCTTTGCAATTGTGGCCCTGCTGACTCTGATGACGTCTCACTATTCGCTCTTCTCTCTCCTGTTCCCCCATACGGACTTCTTAGTTTCAGCGTGAATTTGTCAAGTGGGCGGTCCCTGCTGTTCAACGTCAATCAACTCCGACATAACCCACTGACAGCAGGCAGTGCAGACCGCCCACTTGACACATTCACAACTCTGGGAAACGAAGCTAAGAAGAGCCTTTATAGGGAAAATGAGGGACAATAGACAACAATGGAGTCAGCAGGGCTGTGGCTGCGAACTCCCCATTTTATAGGGCTTACCACTAATCTCCAGAATAGGTATTTTCCTTTTTTGCTGTGAAGATGTGAATGCATATGTGCGGTCAGCTCTCCAGAGAAATCAGCGGGATTTATGAAATCCTATCACTTGTTTCCTTATAGCCCATAGATTTCCATGGAGGAAAAGCATACATGTCTGACCAGCTCTACATGGGAAATGGGAAGCTGGGCTAGTTCATAGACAAGAGTCATGAAATGTGCTATTCTCACACTCAGACCTTCACCTTCTAAGGGACTCGCATCGCCGCCGAAGACGATCTTCTCGCGTGAAAATGAATAGGAGTTCCTAATGTTAAAAACGCATTGCATCGTACGAGAGTTGAAAGTTTGTGCAAAAAGGAGACTCCGTAAGAAAACATGGGAAATTAAAAATTTGCAAAATGCAGACAGATCGGACATGCTGCGTTTTTTTCCACTCCACATGGGAATGAAACTATTGAAAATCATAGGTTTCATAATTCTGCGTTTTCACTCACTCTCACGCCCTAAGAAGCTGCTTACTCAAATACTTCCTGCTCTTTCACATGATTTGCAATGACCTTTATGTTTTGTAGGTGATAAAAGTCTGATTGGTGGAAGTCTCACGGCTAAGACCCCCAGCCATCCCCCCAAATGCTGCAGCCACTAGCAGTCACATCAGATTGAATAAAGCGGATGCCGAGCAT